>NC_020491.1:20533434-20554925 GCF_000184155.1 Fragaria vesca subsp. vesca
TCCATTGAGAGATCCCTATTTTTGGCCACTTTTAGGGATAGGCCCACACTATTAGATCTGTCATTTAATGAGGTTGGATGATTTAGATTAAACAAAAAGTTACACACGTTATATCAAACCTGGGCCGTTCAAGATCTTTAAAAATAAATCAAAGTTTTGAATGGGTTAACGATCACTAAATTATCTGAAAATTTGTAAATGATCTACTCATATAACCCAATGGAATTGAACGGTGTAGATGCAAAAATTTGATCGGGAAGTTGGTGTAATGCCTTATCCCTAGAAATAGTCAAAAATAGGGATCCCTCAATGGAAGGGCACCCTCATATATATATATATATGGAATAACACTCTGGCTCTTAATTAGCAGACAGGATGTCATTTTATATTTTTATTATTGCATATATTTTTTTATGATGCAAGTTAGAATGCTATTATTATTAGTTAGCTGTAATAAAAGGAAAGCTTGAGGGTGTACTTATATCTTCAAGTGTATAAAAGTAGCATATGCGGTTCTGAGATCACATAGCATAACCTAAAGCTACCTGTAGTATTGGAGCTAGAAACCAATATATCTAAATCAAAATGCCCAAGGGCTTTTTCTTCAAGCCATTTTTCTTTCTATATCGCATTTTCTTTCGGAAGAGCAAGCGTTTTCAGAGAAGTGCTAGCAAAGGCCATGCAAACCAGTCCAAGAGTCATATACACGAGTTCGATGATTTTACCCATAGATGCCAAGACTTCTCGAACCAATCTCCCATCATCTTCAACATGGAAGAAGCTTTGCTGAAATCTTCTTCTGTGTTCCCCTACTTCATGCTTGTGGCTTTTGAAGCTGGAACTCTACTAAGGGCCCTAGTTCTTTTTCTTATGTACCCTCTTACGTTCTTGGTAAGTGAAAAAGTAGGGTTGAAAATGATGGTCATGGTCTGCTTCTTTGGGATTAAGAAGGACAGCTTCAGAGTTGGAAGCTCTGTGTTGCCTAAGTTCTTCTTAGAAGATGTTGGGTTGGAAAGCTTTGAGGTGCTTCAGAGATATGGGAACAAGAAAGTTGGCGTCAGTAATCTCCCTCAAGTTTTGATCGAGACCTTCTTGAAAGACTATCTGGAGATTGATGTGGTGATTGGAAGGGAGCTAAAGGTGTTTGGTGGATACTTTTTGGGTCTCATGGAAGATAAGAAGACGATTAATTTGACTGTCTTGGAAGAACATGGTAGCGACGACAAATTGGGTAGTTCAGATATAATTGGCATTACTTCCTTCAACCAACGTCTTGATGACCCAATATTCTCGTCTTGCAAGGTATATATACAAGGATTACAATTATACATGCATAATTTTCATCTTAAACCCTAGCTACTTTGATGTAAATTACTATTAGTATTAGATCGTAAGATTGATTAAAATTGCTCGATTAATCTCTTTTTACTGCAGGATGTTTACCGAGTGAGAAGCTCTGATAAGAGGAGCTGGAAGAACCTGCCGAGAGAGAAGTACCCAAATAAACTCATCTTCCATGATGGCAGACTCGCTCTCAAACCAACGCCACTAGAGACTGTAGCAATCTTCATGTGGGCGCCAGCTGGGTTTGTACTTGCAGTCGTCAGACTGCTCATCGGTATATCGCTTCCCTACTGCGTGTCCTCGCCTCTGCTCGCCTTCACCGGTCTTCGGCTGACGGTTACGACGCCACAGACGACTCGGACCCTTGTTCCAAACGAGCCTCTAGTAGTTCAAAATGCTAAACCCAAAGGCGTCCTCTACGTTTGTAACCATAGAACACTATTAGACCCCCTGTACTTATGTTTCTCACTGGGGAAAAATCTCCATGCGGTTACCTACAGTCTGAGCAAGATATCGGAGATACTGGCTCCGATCAAGACTGTCCGATTAACTAGGAATCGGCAGCAGGATCAGGATATGATGGAGAGGTTGTTGAGTCAAGGGGACGTGGTGGTTTGCCCAGAAGGAACCACATGTCGTGAGCCGTACCTACTCAGGTTCAGCCCCTTATTCTCAGAAATAAGTGATGAAATTATTCCGGTTGCCGTTAACACCCACGTTAGCATGTTTCATGGTACGACGGCTGGTGGGCTCAAGAGTCTGGATCCGGTCTTCTTCCTCCTCAACCCTTCACCGATCTACACGATTCAATTGCTGGAGAAGGTGTCATCGGAAGTGTCATCGTGTGCTGATGGGTCGACGTCGAGGTTTGATGTGGCAAACTACGTCCAAAGGGAGCTTGGTAAGGTTTTGGGGTTTGAATGTACAAAGCTTACAAGGAGAGACAAGTACTTGATTTTGGCAGGAAATGAAGGCAGGGCTGGTTGTACAACTACTGCATGAACAAAAACATGAGCTTAACAATCCCCCTATCGTTTAGCTCAGGCACGACAAATTTTTTTATTTTCTCTTCTGTGTTTCGTGTAAAGTTTGATGTATACTATAATTTTCTTTTTATCGAATACAATAAATTGTTGTTTTCCTTTCTCTAGGGCACAACAATGTTTTTGCGTTTAAAAGAACAATTATATTTTCAGGCACATATTTCTCTACTAAATTAACAAGCTTTGTGTGTAGGCAGTGGCGTAGCCACATGAGTGTGAGAGGGTTTAAATGACCTCTCTCACTTTTTCATACAATCCATGATAGGTTAATACAATCACACCATTCATGTTTATATTACATAATTAGTGTAAAGTTTGATGTTTAGACTAATTAATATTACATGCTACCTTACCATCTGAAAAAATGACTTAAACTATGAACAATCATCATGGATATTTTATATACTTTTTATTCAAATTAGTAATGGTTGAGCGATACAAACTACTCGAATATAGACGATGTAGGAAGCACTAAATTTTGACCCTCCTAGTTTATTTTTCTGGCTACACAGTGTAGGTGTTATATTGTTAAGGCATACTTCCCTACTTAATTAGCAGCTGGTAGCCTATTAGTCCCCGTATTATTGTGCACCTTTCCGACCTACAATACACATGTTAGGTCCAGCTTAATTTGTATGTAAAGCTAATGTAAAAAAGACCCTTATTGGTAAATTATTCTAAAATCAAAGGACTGACTACCTTATGATTCTAACAGGGTCCCTTTTAGCTCATGCTTGGCAGGTTTTGCAACATGCATGCTTATCGGTTTATAAATAATAATAATAAAAAAAAACAAAATTATGCGAACTCGATCTTGCCGAAACCAAATATGTACATAAATTTACAAAGATATGTAGGTCTATGAATCGTCTTAAAAAGAAAAAAGAAAAAAGAAGGTATCTATGATCAATCAGGAGTCACCTTTTTTGGGGGTATTTCAATCAGGTGGCACTACGCAGAAGGGTTTTCAAGTTGATAGGGGCTGATATATATGGTTCACTCAACTCCCAGCTCCCCCTTCGTTAGTTTGTTGAATGCATGAATAATGAATTGTATGTTTTTTTTTTTATTGAGAACATAATGAATGAATTGTATGTTTTCTTTAAGAAGATAATGAATTGTACATATGTTGCCAATTTGGGGAGAATATTTTTAGATGTGAAGATGGCTTGGTATTTTTTTTGTAAATTAACGGTTTATATTTTCTGTACTAAATTGTTACGTACAAGTCATGACAAAAGATTATAATTGTAAAGTTAAATCATAATTTTGAAGTTCTACATACTGCAATTGAAATTAATGAAACTAAACCTAACCATCAAACTACACGTTGTACACATTCTATGGTTCACGTATACATGGGACTTGAAGACTTCAGTTGCACGCATTGAAGAAGATCGAGGTCAATTAATAGGCTGACCTAGTTATATGTAGCTAGCGAGATAGCTAAAAGTAAAAATAGCTAAACTTTGGTTAGTTTGCTGAAGCTCCTAAAATACCCAAAAAGTTAAACACGCTTTCTAAAATAGATAAAAAGCTAAAATAGAGAGTCTGATAAAGATACTCTAAGCCTTTCTTAGCTAGCCTTTCTCTCCGCCAGAGTATCCTTTTTTTTTCTTTTTCTTTTTCTTTTCCCGATGTGGTGGGGTATCCCATACTTTGATCACACGTCTATATTTGGAAAAAATTTAGTATGTCATATGGTATAGTATAACATGTCTTACAAAATGTGTGGTTATCATTAATTAAAAAAGTAACTAAATGATAATGTAATAACCATTTACCCATTTAAAAGCCCTCATGTGTCATACAATTAGACACATTTACAATATATATGGTATGATAGACAAACCCTTATATTTGATGATACAATGTATTGCAAACCTTATAAGAATCCTCGGTTTTGCAACTAACATTCAACCAACATTTACTATATAACACTAGATAGGTAGCCTGCGCCCTGCTGCGGGGTTTAGGCATTGCTACTATTACGGAGTACCGAAAATATAACTTACACTGTTACAGAACAAAAGGATACATTGTTATTTTTATACAAAAGAGTTAGTTATCATACAAGTAACATAGAACAAATAATGGTGTGCACATGATCACACCAGAGCTTATGTACAATATTTTTTCCGAGACATATGTCCTAGTTGTACCTGCTGTGTTTGCTCCTATATTTCAAGCTCGTGTTTAGATCAGTGCTGTAGAAAATATTCCAGATTCGTAACCAATTGTTGTTACACCAAGAAAGAGAAATTAGGTGAGCTGAGGCTATCCTGAATATATTAGTTAAACAAAAGTTACAAAATATAGAACACTCATCCAATTGATGATAAATCATTTTTTGTTTTGTGGGGATCAGTTGGTTGATTATGAAGGCAACCGCTTCCCTGTTAGTTTAGGTTGTATGAAATGGAATTTCAAAACCCCCAAAAAAAAAAGGATTAAAAAGCACTGAGTTCTGAAAGAAGCATAACATGTTCATAGGACTATAGAAGGAAGGAAAAAGATAATCGATATGGATACGTCAAGTTTCAGTAGTTATAAAGCTTAACTCGCCACATACTTGGAACTTTAGTAATTGGCTTTAACTTTAAAGGTGCGTAAAACTATACAGGTGGTCAAGTTTCTTCTTTTCTATTAAAGCGAAACAATTAAGAATTTAAGAAAATATTCACGTACTTTTACTTTCACATGCCAAATGAATGATTAGCTATACATTTACTTTCAGCCTTTGGCTAACTGTGTATTCATTCAATTGTGAGTTTTATGGTTAGAAATTACTGAAAAATTAAACAAAATTTAGTATGAATGTCTCAACATATTATGAAATACATAAATAGAATCAAATCCCAAATGGACTAAACTGTCTAAAAGCCATCTAAAATTACAAGTTTTTAATCCTTCAACAGTCCAATCGAGACTTTTCTCAACATAATTTGATACTATCGAGCTTACTGTGAGGATTAGTATAATATATGCAAGTAAAAAAAAAAACACAATTTGTCCACGTCTTTTGGATTCAGAAGGAAAAAAAGAAGTTATTTTCTGTTTTAAACCAAAGTCTCATAGTTTCAAGTTTTATAATTACATAACTTAAATTCTCTGCAGTCCCAACTATATATAAAATTAGAAACTCTATCATATCCAATTTCATGCAGAGCTTCGTTTCTCTTATCACAAAATGTAGCACACTCCAACAGAAAACCAATCAAAGACCTAAATTCCCCGCAGTCCCAACTCACTACCAAAAGAAAGGCTTTAGCCGACGAAAATAAAAACACCATGCCGACGAACCATTTTTTCGTCGGAAAGTTCACGTTATTTCGTCGGCTAATTTAAATTTTCGTCGGCTATGATCAACTTTAGCCAACGAAATTTTAATTTCGTCGGCTAAAGAATTTTTTTGTCGGCTAAAGTTCATAGACTATAGCAGATGACTTTAACCATACTTTAGCCGACGAAATTTTAATTTCGTCGGCTAAAGTGATTTATATTCGCAAATCTGGACTGCAGCTCATCTGGGGAAAAAAAACAGGAGAAAAAGTTTGGGTGTTGTCGAAATCTGTCCATAAGTAGTTTGTGGAGCTATATATAGGTACGTACGATTACCACGGTACGTACGATAATCTGTCCATACTGGTGGGTATTGATTATAGAAAATTTCATTGAAGTCACATTTTCAACATTTTTTTCTACATAAGTCCATCTTAATCTTTTTACCTATATAAGTCCATTTTTAAGGGTAAGTCTGTCACTTCGTTTTTGTGATGTTCCTAAAATACCCCTTTTCCCTAGAAATCAGTTTCTCTCTTCTAGTCTCTCTTCATTCTTCTTAGACGGCTCGTTTTCACTTTCCTCTCTTCGTCTTCCTCCTCCTTTTCTTCTCCGAGCTTGAATTTGTGGCCATGGCGATGTCTCAGGCCACCACTGACTAGAAGATGATGCTCGACACCACCGGATAGACGACGACGACGTCTCGACCTCAACGTCGCCGGCTCGACCTCGACGTCGCCAGATCGACAACAAAGACATTCGGATCTTGACGCCGCTAGATCGACTACGAAGTTTTCGGATCGAAGTTGACGCCTTGATTTTGATGTTGCCAGATCGATGGCGACGACGCCTAGATCTCGACGTCGCTAGATTGTCGACGTCGTATCGGCTCCGTCGTCTCGGCTCCTTCATCTCTCATACATCAACGACGCTCGGCCCAGACTCATCATCAGCTACGGTCGGAGTCGAGAGCTCCTCATCTATCTCTTCTCTGCTTCAATTTCTTTGCCAGACTCCTCATTATATCTTCCCATTTTTGAGTAAGCATTCCTCTTTGCTTCAATTTTTGTTCTATACTGTGCTTCAATTTCTCGCATTAGCAGAAGAAAAGCTTCTTCTGAAATTGTATCTAAATATATTATAGTTTGAACCCTTGTTACTAGAGTTGTATTACTTAATACTAAGAATAGTTTCATTCTTGTTTCAATGTTTAAATAAGGATAGTGTTTACACTAACTTGTGATAGTGTTGGTATTTTAGATGGTGATAACATTGTGGTTCAATCTCATGTTTTAATTTTGTGTTTAGTGTTAAGTATATTAGAACAGTAGTTTTCCATAACTGTTGTAGTCTATTTATGCTACTAAGATAGTTAACTTATGCGTCTGTGGTAGTATCTATGCCAATATTGTTTTTGTTAGTGCTATATGCTCATTATCCAAGTGCAGTAGCATTCTATAACGTCTACAGTATTTTTCTTTTATTCTAATAGTATCTTTATGTAACTGTGATGGTATCTTAGTATGCTGGTATCAAATTCACATTTTTGCGGCATTTTAAAGTTTAAGTCTTTGCTGCTTTATTCTATGGAAATATTGCTAAATTTTGTGGTGAATTGGCCTATGATTTGGTACCTCATTCTTTTTCTTCCTTTTATTTCTCATGATTGCTGGTTTTGGTTTTGTTTTATTTTTTTTATTGCATGTTTGGTAGTAGCTTTACATGTCAGTGATAGTATCTTTCTATATCAGTGATAATATTATTTTATCTCAATGATAGCATCTTTTTTTGTCAATATATTTTCAACATGAAGTCAGTAGCTTTCTCATTGTGTGATAGTATCTTTTCAACATACAAGTAGTATCTTTTCAACATATGGGTAGTATCTTTTTATCTATATGGTAGTATCTTTTCAACATGATGTGAATCTTCTATTTTCATGTCAAATACTAATATTATGTCGTTTCATGTCAACTACTAATATTATGTCATGTTTGTGTGCTTGCAGAGTTCTTTGCCTTGTAATTATGGTAGTAGCTTTCGAAAATCATGTGAATTTGGATATTGAAGCCTCTCTTAACCAAGAGATCATTCTACTAACTAAGAAATATGTGAAATGAAGTCGTCTATTGATCGAGGATGGCAAAACCACGAAAGTAGCTTTACATAACCATTGTAGTAGACTTTGTAAACTATAATAGTAGCTTTTTAAAACTATGAAACTAGTTTTACACATAATTATGTCATGGTAGAAGGCTACATATTTTTGGTATTTGTTAATGTTTGTATCAGTATCTTTCTAACAAGATGATAGTATTTTGTATGCACAATCGTAGTATTTTTTGCAATCTCCATGTTAGTATCTTCTCAACCTTTAATAGTAGATTTTGTTTTACTTGGTAGTAAATTTTGTTCTTCTTGGTAGTAGGTTTTTGTTGCCGGTGATAGTTGCTATTGTTTTGTTTGGCGGTAATATTTTTTGTTGCTAGCGGTAGTAGATTTTGTTGCTAGAGGTAATAGCTTTTGTAACCTTGTTTGGGTTTTCGAAAATCTCACCGTAGTAGCTTTTGTAGCTGATTGTAGTAGCTTTTGTAGCTGATTGTAGTAGCTTTTGTTAATGGGGACAATAACTTTTGTTCTACTTGGTAGTAGCTTTTGTTAATAGGGACAGTAACTTTTGTTCTACTTGGTAGTAGTTTTTGTTATGCTTAGTAATAGCTTTTGTTGCAGGTGGTAGTATATTTTGTGACCTCATCGGAGATTGTTAGAAATCTCACCATAGTAACTTTTATAGCTGATGGTAGTAGCTTTTATAACTGGTGGTAGTAGCTTTTATTGTTGTTGACAATAGCTTTTGTGATCGTCGGTAACATTGTCGGAGGTCGATCAGAAACTTTACCGGAAGTCGGCCAGAGACCTGTCAGTGGTAGTAGCTTTTGTTGCTGGTCGTAGTAGCTTTTGTTGCTATCGGTAGTAGCTTTTGTTGCTATCGGTAGTAGCTTTCTTTGCTGGTGGCAGTAGCCTTTTTTGCTATCTGTAGTATATTTTGTTGTCAGTAGTAGTAGCTTTTTTTGCTGACGGTAGTAGCTTTTGTTGCTATCGGTAGTAGATTTCTTTGCTGGTGACAATAGTTTTTTTTGCCATCAGTAGTATCTTTTGTTGTCAGTGGTAGTAGCTTTCTTTGTCAGTGGTAGTAGCTTTCTTTGTCAGCGGTAGTATATTTTGTTGTCACTGGTAGTAGCTTTTGTGGTCGCTAGAATCCTCATAGATGGTCGGCCGGAAAGTTCGCCGGAGGTCAGTCGAAAAGTTCACCGGAGGTCGGTCGGAGACCTCGCCGGAGGTCAGTAGTAGACCATTTATGGTTGTTAACTTTTTATATTAGTGGTATTTTTGTAAATATAAGAGAGAAAATCTAATTTTTTGGTTGGATGGTAATCTGTAATTTTGTTGAACTTTAATACTTAATATAAGACTTTATTTAGGCTTAGGTGGACTTATATAGACTTTATTTAGGCTTAGGTGGACTTATATAGGTAAAAATGTTTAGGTGGACTTATATAGGAGAAAATGTCTCCAAGTGGACTTCTATGTAATTACCCCTATTGATTAACTGTCCAGAAAGACATCCATCTAAATTGTCCAGACATTCAAGGCGATCTCGATTACCACAACAGGGAGTTCGCAAACTATTTTGGCTGCTGGGTACGTAATTCAATATTTATGTACTTGTTTATGTTTATTGCATAATTATCTATATTTACAGTTGAATGGTTGGTTGCAAATGAACCATATTCAATTTGATGGTCACCCAAATTGGTCGCGCGAACTAAGACTTCTAGCGATGAAGCCGATAATGTTAAGAGTTTATCCGATGTGCAAGGTGAATGGCGTGCAATTTATATATGAACAGAGAGACAGCAGATAGAGAACACAATTCGGGGTGATGGCGCATGGTGGGCAGAATGGAGTTAACTATTACGGTGTTCTCCATTCAGTGGTGGAACTCGTTTATAGGCAAGGCATGACAATGCACCTCTTCAAGTGTAGATGGTTTGATACTAGGCCGCAGAGCATGAAGACCGATCAGTATGGAATATTATCGGTGAACACTGCTACAAGTTCTTACGAAGATGACCCGTTCGTTTTTGCCACATCGGTAAAATAAGTGTTTTATCTTGATGACCTTGCTAAGGGTGACGCGTGGAAAGTAGTCAACCTTGTGCACCCTCGAAACATTTACCGGGTGGCTACACTTGGAGAGGCCTAAGACGAGGAAGAAGATGTTGCGTATCAAGAGCCTAGCGCAATAGGTATTCCTAACTCCTCTACCGTTCGCCTTAGTAATTTTAAAGTGGGTCGTTCGGTGCGAATTCGTGATGAAGAGCCAAGGGTTATTGATGTTGATCCAAATCAAGAAACAGACGAAGACTCTGGCGATGAGGGAAAGGCATAGATTACCAGAAATTAATTCTGACACCGAAGAAGACTCATCGGATGATTCCGATTACGAGCCTTAGTTTTAATTCCGATTACATTAATTTGTAATAAAAAAAATGTATAACCTTTATAGTTTACATATGTTGAATTCATATTTTTGTTATTTTATATGAATTTTGGTGATATATGAACATGAAGTTAGTATAGTTTAAACCTTCTGTTTTTTTAATGTATGTTTTATACTTTAGCCGACGAAATATATCATAATTCGTCGGCTTAAACCATCTTAGCCGACGAAATATATCATAATTCGTCGGCTTAAACAATCTTAGCCGATGAAATATAACATAATTCATCGGCTAAGATGTGGTTAGCCGACGAATACCCTAATATTTCGTCGGCTAAACCCTAAACCCTAAACCTTAGCCGACGAATACCCTAATATACGACTTGTTGCGTGCCATCGATTTGAAACTATTTTCAGTTGAAGTTCTTGGCAAAATACGTAATTTAGACGGTCCAATGACATTTTCCGTGTGTTTAGGGGTTTGACTTAACGGATTGACCGTCCGGATCGAGCCCTTAACCTTATCGGATCAAGTTGAATTTTTTTCCATACATGTATTTTATCATGATGGTTAGATCTGACGGTGGGATTTTTGTTTCTCAAGTTTGATCATCACAATCACAACATGCCTACTAATGTTGTATAACTTGTTTACCGAGTGTTTAAGTAAATGTTCCGTTTCAAAAACAAACTATACGTAGAACGTTCAAACACAAAAAAGTCGTGAAATAAGATATGACCAGAATGGTGAAATACGTTATGACCAGAATGGTGAAATAAAATATGACCAGAATGGTTGAAAAATAAAGATATTCCGGTAAAGTCTCGGTGCCGATAGTTGCGGTCAATGCAATTTTCCATTCTTTATCCTTATGGGTAGCCCTATCTTCGGTGGTTATTTTCTGTAAAATTTTTATATGACTTGTTGGGTCTCATCGGTTTGAAACTATTTTCGGTTGAAGGTCCGGCCAAAATAATTAATTTAGACGGTCCAATGACCTTTTCCGTGCATTTAGGGGTTTGACTTAACGGATTGACCGTCCGGATTGAGCCCTTAACCTTGTCGGATCAAGTTGCATTTTTTTCTATATATGTATTTTATCATGATGGTCAGATCTGATGGTCGGATTTCCGTTTCTCAAGTTTGATCATCACAATCACAACATGCCTACTAATGTTATATAACTTGTTTACCAAGTGTTAAGTAAATGTTCCGTTTCAAAAACAAACTATACGTAGAACGTTCAAACGTAAAAAAGTCGTGAAATAAGATATGACCAGAATGGTAAAATACGTCTACGGTTGAAAAATCAAGGTATTCCGGTAAAGTCTCGGTGCCGATAGTTGGGGTCAATGCAATTTTCCATTCTTTATCCCTATGGGTAGCCCTAATGTCGGTGGTTATTTTCCGTAAAATTTTTATACAACTTGTTGCGTCTCATCGATTTAAAACTATTTTGAGTTGAAGGTCCAGCCAAAATACGAAATTTGGACGGTCCAATGACCTGTTCTGTGGGTTTAGGGGTTTGACTTACGGGATTGACCGTTCAGATCGAGCCCTTAACCTTGTCGGATCAAGTTGAATTTTTTCCCATACATGTATTTTATCATGATGGTCAGATCTGACGGTTCGTGCCGGTTCGTGCCTTTTGATACGCCTCTTATTTCCGCGAAGGTATCATCATCGGCGACAGAGATGAAATCCGTCGCGTCCACCGCATCGCCCTCAGGTAATGAAAGATGAATGATTTGTTTTCTTATAATTAATAATAAAGGGTCTCCGATTTTAATAATCAATTTGATTTATCATGTGATAGGCAGCGTCGGAGCGAAGCCGGCAAAGAAGAAGAGAGGCCCTGTCACAGGGAAGGCTCTCGAGAAGACCGTCAGTACCTCAGGGAGGATCGTCATCGTTACTGACGGGGATGGCGACATAGTATCGGGCGGGAAGTCGAGGACGTACTCCGGCCGCATGGGAGCGCTCATTAGAGATAAAGTCCCTATGTTGTGGTCAGACTGGGACGAGGTCCCCCAGGAGGTTAAGGACATAGTCCACAACGCGATGTCGGTGAGTTTACAAAATGCCTCAATAATATTATGTATTACATTGTTGATTTCTCGAAAAACTAAACTAATAAACAGTTAAATGCAGGTGTGGTTTAAGGTTCCCAAGCACCTGAAGAACAGCTGGGCGGACGTTGTGCATGAGGGAAGGTATGTTGGGAAGTTAATGAAAAAACAAAATTGTATGTGATATTAATAATATTTCTAATATTTTTGTTGTATCTGTAGGTACAAGGAGTGGAAGAACGAGTTGCGGACCTATTGGACTACGCACGGGAACGCACGTTCTAGTACCCCTGCTGAGTTCTAGTACAGGGAGTACGAGTGGCGTTGGCTTCTAACATTAGAATTCAACAACCCTCGTAAACAGGTATTTAAAAAAATTAATTAGTTAATTTGTCAGTAAGTACGTGCGTTTTTAAATATTTTACTAATAGTTTATTTTTTCTTTGAATGCCGTTTCCCAGGCGAACGCTCAGAACCGGCACCGCAACACAAGAAACTATCGTGCCGGTTCTAGACTGTTCGCTGTCTTCATGGACAAGGTGGTCAGGGAACATCCAGAAGTCAACCGGTACGTCTATACGTACGAGAAGGCATATCCTGACGCCCAGGAGGATATTGTAAGTCATCTTACGTTTTTAAATTTTAAATTTTACTTATATATATGTCAAAATGTTAATTAATAATTTTTTTCCTATCTAATTAGGCGAAGGTGATGGAGGCTAGTGACGAGGTGATGAGTGCTATAGTGAGGGAGACATGGCCGGACACGCAACAGGAAGAGATGTCTGAAGCCATGTCCCGGATCGACACTTCGGATCCGACGGTTGGGGCGAGGATCATGGGCACAGCCTTCCCACCGGGAGCAAACAACTTCTACTGCCGAGGTCTAGGAAAGAAGGGCGAGGGCGTCTTGAAGACCACTCTAGGATTTCAACGAAAGGCAGCCTCGACCAGCAGCAGGACCACGACCACGACCACCAGGACGACTCAGCTAGAGTCGGAAGTTCAGAGACTACGGGAACAGCAAGCTGCTCAGGTTGCCTATAATGCCGCGCAGGCAGCCTATGCTGTCGAGATATATGCCAACCAGCAGGCCCAACAGCAGCAGATGTTCCAGTACATGCAGGAGTTTACAGTTGCCCAGCTTCAGGGACTTCCGGCTTCGCCCATGCCTCCGGCTATACCGCTACCCCAGCCGCCGCAACCTCCGCAACAACCCCCAGAAGAGGATATTAATTTTGACGATCTAGATTTTGTGTAGTTAATGAATTATATAGTTTTATGTGCTTGTTGTTGGTTATATGGAATTGTTTTGGTGTATTTTGCAGCTTGCTTGGAATGGTAATTTAGAAATTTCGGGTTTTTTTTTTACTGGAATGGACTTATAGCTGACGAAATAAACCATAATTCGTTGGCTATAGTATTTTTATTTTATTTTTTTTAAGGTTTAGCCGACGAATTATGGAATGTTTTGTCGGCTAAACCATTCTAAAGCCGACGAAACAGACTATATTTTGTCGGCTTTAGTTATTTTTTATTTTTTTTATTCAATACTATAGCCGACGAATATATTAAACGTTTCGTCGGCTAAAGTCTCAGACTATGGTTGACGAAACACTTAATATATTCGTCGGCTAAATTCTGGGAAAAAAGCCGACGAGCTCTTTTTCGTCGGCTAAATTCTAGGACTAAAGCCGACGACGTCTTCTAGTTTCGTCGGCTAAAGTCATCGCCGACGACCTTTTCCCGACGAAATCTTAGCCGACGAAGGCTCGTCGGCTAAGATCTTAGCCAACGAATTAAGCTAACAGGCCGACAAAACTTTTTCGTTGGCTAAAATGCTTGTCTTGGTAGTGACTATTTTTATAAAATTAGAAACTTTATCATATCCAATTTCATGTAGTGCTTCGTTTCTCTCATCACAAAATGTAATACACACTCCAACAGAAAACTAATCAAAGACCTAATGTTTTTTATCGAAAGCAGCAAACAAAGAGGAAAAGATTAACATAAGTGCGTCATCTACTACAGAAAATCAAAAAACCGTAAAACTGAGATCCATTCAGAGTAAAATAATAAACTTACATAAAACAACTTTTAAAAAAGAAAAGCTTGATTATGATTCATATTGAACATACAAATGAGCTCCAATATACTTTAATTCGAAGGAGCTGCATATGAGAGCTCATTGTTCATTGAATTAGTTATTGAATCAAACAACCGACTGTTGTCCAAATCTACAAAACAAAAAAGAACAAACCGTTATAAAACTGACCATAATACAACTATACAATTTCCTTTCCAGAAATTAAAACAAATGCATACCTGCATGAAAAGAGGAAACCAATATAATGTAGAACGCTAAACTGATGAATAGCCAAAAAACAACAAAATTTCAAACAAAGAAAAAACATGATACGGTAAATATAAGCTTGCATGTTCTGTACATGGGTAGCAGATAAAACATTACTGTTAGACTACCTCATGAAAATATAAGTTGAAGCAAAAAGAGGACAACTGAAAGAGAACAATTTGCATTAACACCAAACTTGATTTCCAAACAAAGGAAACGCTTCTTTAAGCTTGGAAATCCGACTTAAAACGAAAACAGAAGAACAAAAATGGAACAAAGGAAAAGAAGAGTACAATGAAGCTAGCCAAAGTTTGTAATCACCGGGTATTGGAAAATATACAAAATTAAAGGATCCACAACAACAATATTTGCAGTGCTAACCTGAGAATTGAGCCTTGTAAAGGACCAAATCAGTTTTCAATATAGAATTTGTATATTTTGAACGATTTCATTGTACAATCACAATCAATAATTAAGTCATTAAGAATTATAAAAAAAATTCATTAACATGTATAATTCATAAAAAAACAATGATATACTATCTTGCCACAAGTAACCTCGAGTTCTTAGCATCGTATAACTACCTAATTGTGTACATGCATTTACAAAACAAACAAAAAATTCAAACTGAAAACTTTATAAATATAATTGACAAAAGGCATCAAGCATCATTTACTAAATAAACTAAATACTATCTGAGAACACTCACTGATTCTGAAAACATTAACATTATAATGCCAAAAGAAAAGGAATTAATTAGAAGTCTTAACATAATTCATACATGAGTTCAAAACAGTAATAAAATTGACACCACACAGTTCACCAACCTTGCAAAACGAAATGGAATTGCTCAGCCTATTTACACATATCAACCTTTCGGCTACAATTCCAATCTCATCAATATGCAAAGCAAACACAACCCAATTTAACAAACAATTGAGAAAAAAAAAAAAAGTAATCATGAAACCTAAAATGTTGTAAGAGTTTTGGTTACTCAGGATTTCAGACTCATGATTTGGTTACTCAGTTTTGGTTACTCATGAAACCTAAAATGTTGTAAGAGTTTCATGACAGTGATAGAAAAATGTTGCGTATATTGAAAGGAATGAACAAACATAATGTTCAGATGTTAGTTTATTATATTAATAATAATGAATTGAGGTTCTGCATTGAATCTTCATTTCTTTGGTCAAGATTTTTAAGAACGTATTTTACAGTTTTTAATTTTAATTTTGAATGTATTCATTTTAGGGTTTGATACTTAAAAAGTCTCTCTTACCCTCGTCTTTTTAACTCACGTGTATCACAGTTGTTCAACGTTAACGTTGAGGTGACGAAGAGCTTCGGGAATGGTAAATTTTCAATACAATATGTTTCTAGTCTTCTGGGTTCACAAATTCCTCCTCATTCTCAAACTAAACGGCTCACTAAAGTTTGAAAACTTAAAATTCCTCCAAAAATCAGAGTTTTTGCTTGGCAACTTATTTAAAATAGACTTTCAATAAAAGATTGTATTTTTACTAACCAAATTATAGATCGTTCTTGTCTTTTCTGCCAAACTAACTTAGAAACCAGTTATCATATTTTCCTTCAATGCCACTTTGCTACTCAAGTCTGGAACATTACTTTTCCTTCAATCCCTACCTCCCATTTTCCTTCTTTCGTCCACTTTTTTAAACATCTAAACAATATTTCCACTTCACAGCTCCTACTTCAAATATGGTGTTATTTTTTTTTTTTTTCGGGTCAAAGAGGGCCCTTTACTGTCATTGTCGGTTAAGGAGATCGTAAAATTTCATTCTCAGAAAAAAGAAAGAAAAGGAGATTATAAAACGAAGGGGACTAAAGCGTAATTCTCTTTCACAAAATCTAATTATTAATAGCAAAAATCGCAAAAGCCCTAGCCCCTCTCCTCTCCTCTCCTCTTCGTCTCTCTCTAATTTCTAGGGTTTACCTATCTGGCCAGGTAACCAACAACAGCCCCAATTCATCTTCGATTCGGGTCCCTGTAGGATCCAATTGATTAGGTTCAGCTGAGATTGATGGGTACTGAGAGGAAGAGGAAGGTGAGCTTGTTCGACGTGGTGGACGAGAGCACAGTAGCGGCTGCGAAGATGAACAAATTGAACGGCGGCGGCGGCGGCGCCATGAATCAAAATCCGATGAGCAGTGTGATCAATAGGTGGACCGGAAAGCCATACTCGCAAAGGTACTATGAGATCCTTGAGAAGAGGAAGACTTTGCCTGTTTGGCACCAGAAGGAGGAGTTCTTTCAGGCCCTCAAGAAAAGCCAGTCGCTGATTTTGGTTGGTGAGACTGGTAGTGGTAAAACCACTCAGGTTTGTTTCTGCAAAACACTCTCTTTTTTATTTTCAATTTTTTAATATATATTTTCTTCTATAAATTTGTTCGAACCTGATTACTGTTAGGCTTGATATGCTCAGAAACTGGAAAAATAACGACGCATTTATGTTATTTTCTGTTTTTCGTAAATTATAGCTGAAAGTTGCTTTTCTAAGTTGTTATTTTCGAAGCAATATGAATGTTGTAGTTGGAAGGTAAAGAAGGGCTCAAAGCAAAGGAATAAATTGGTTTATAAAATTGTGTGAAAGCCTCGTAGCAATTATTTTGGGAGTCTGTTATGTTTACTCAGGATTTCAGACTTTTGGTTTTGCCTTTTCGTTCTAGACAGTGATTTGCTGTTAAATGTTAGAATGGCACAGTGTTTTGCCTATGGTTTTTTTTTTTTTTTTTACCAAAAAACAATGCGTGCCATCACGGAGTTGATTTGCACTTTGTTTTGTGTGAGAATTTAATATTTTCAGTGGTGTAATAGGGCTCAAAAGGGCATTGCTCACTTTACATGAATCTTATTAGACATTGGTTGTGGGAATGTTTACTTTAAATGTGCGTTCTGGTTAGAGTACATGTGTTCGTATTCCATTGGTTTTCATATGAGCAGCAGCGGTAGTTTTGGGTGGTGAGCATAAAATGGTTTCATTCAAGCGTGGAAAATGATTGTGTTTCCGTTTTTCAGATCCCTCAATTTGTTTTGGAAGCTGTTGATCCGTCTTCAGATAAAAGCAGGAAGATGGTTGCTTGTACCCAGCCTCGTAGGGTGGCTGCAATGTCAGTCTCTCGCCGTGTTGCTGAAGAGATGGATGTTACCATTGGCGAAGAGGTTGGTTATAGCATTCGTTTTGAAGACTGCAGCAGTGCCAGAACAGTATTGAAGTATGTTATACTTGTTATATTTTTTAATACCTGTTCTCCTTTACAGAATCTTAGGTGATAGATAAAGATGATATATACTTATACCCACATTACTTTTCTGTGGTAGGTATCTGACAGATGGTATGCTTTTAAGAGAAGCGATGACAGATCCCCTGTTGGAACGATACAGTGTAATTATTCTTGATGAGGCTCATGAGAGGACTTTAGCAACAGATGTTCTGTTTGGTCTTTTGAAGGAAGTATTGAAAAATAGACCTGATTTGAAACTGGTTGTTATGAGTGCTACACTTGAGGCTGAGAAGTTTCAGGGTTACTTCAATGGTGCACCACTAATGAAGGTTCCCGGCAGGCTTCATCCTGTTGAAATTTTTTACACTGAGGAACCTGAGAGGGACTACCTGGAGGCAGCAATTCGAACTGTTGTACAGATTCATATGTATGAGACTCCAGGAGATATACTTGTTTTTCTAACCGGAGAAGAGGAGATAGAAGATGCATGCCGCAAAATCAACAAAGAAATTTCAAACCTGGGTGATCAGGTTGGTCCTGTGAAAGTGGTGCCCTTGTATTCAACTCTCCCTCCAGCTATGCAGCAGAAAATATTTGACGCTGCTCCTCCTCCCACAACTGAAGGAGGTCCTGCAGGAAGGAAAATTGTGGTGTCAACTAACATTGCAGAAACTTCTCTTACAATAGATGGGATCGTGTATGTTATTGATCCAGGTTTTTCTAAACAGAAAGTTTATAACCCACGAGTGCGTGTTGAATCCTTGTTGGTATCTCCAATTTCTAAGGCTAGTGCGCATCAGAGGTCAGGGCGTGCTGGAAGAACTCAGCCAGGCAAATGTTTCCGACTTTATACTGAGAAGAGTTTTCATAATGATCTTGTACCGCAGACATATCCAGAAATACTGAGATCAAATCTTGCAAATACGGTGCTTACTTTGAAGAAACTAGGAATAGATGATTTGGTTCATTTTGATTTTATGGACCCCCCTGCTCCAGAGACATTAATGAGAGCACTTGAGGTTTTGAATTATTTGGGTGCATTGGATGACGATGGTAACTTGACCAAGCTGGGTGAGATAATGAGCGAGTTCCCTCTGGATCCTCAGATGTCAAAGATGCTTGTTGTTAGCCCTGAGTTCAACTGCTCAAATGAGATTTTGTCGATTTCTGCCATGCTTTCAGGTACTTCTCAATTTTTTTTTCCTTGTTTGTTTCCCCTGTCATGTCTGTTCTGTTTGTTTTCTACATTTAAAGTGGATAAGGTCTAGCTGCACCATTCTTGATGCATGCTTGTTGATATGCACAGACATTTGTCTGCGCTCACGGGTCTTGACTACATCATCTGCATGCATATATGCATGTGATGGAAGTAGTTGTGTGTCAAATTAGGTTGTCATCAGCAACTGTCTTGTCTGGGTTCCATGTCCCCGGTTGGCATGCACCTACGGATTTTTAAGTAAGTGCTGATGCAGATAGTTGCAGTTTCTCAGTATTATCTCATGAAGCAAATGGTGTGGTCTCGCCTCTATGCATCTGCTAACGGTCCATGGGCCTCCTTCTGTGATAACCAATTTATTTCTTAGTACCCAATTGCTTTGTCCGGCCTAGGGAGGCTCAAAAAGCTGCTGACGAAGCAAAAGCTAGGTTTGGACACATCGATGGAGATCATCTCACACTGCTGAACGTGTATCATGCATACAAGCAAAACAGTAAGTTCATCTATCTGATTTTATCTGGGTAGGCTAGTTTTCTGGGGTATTCTGGTTTAACAATCTTGTGTGTTAATGGATATAGATGAGGATCCATCGTGGTGCTATGAGAACTTCGTCAATCAGAGGGCATTGAAGTCTGCGGACAATGTTAGACAGCAGTTAGTCCGCATTATGGCTCGGTTTAATCTCAAGCAATGCAGTACTGATTTTAAGAGTCGGGACTACTACATCAACATCAGAAAGGCTATGCTAGCTGGGTACTTCATGCAGGTGGCTCATCTGGAACGCACTGGTCACTACCTTACTGTGAAGGATAACCAAGTATGTAATGTCTTCTTTTTAATTTGAATGTAATTTCCTATATTTGTTCAACAGGAGACGTTTACATCGTCTGCTTACTCTGTATGAACTCTTTTTTCTGCAGGTTGTACATTTGCATCCATCAAATTGCCTGGATCACAAGCCAGAGTGGGTGATATACAATGAGTATGTCTTAACAAGCAGGAACTTTATCCGCACAGTTACAGATATCCGGGGTGAATGGTCAGTCTCTCTATCTCTCAACATATATAATATAAGTTGTATAGGTTTCTCTCGCTACTTGTCTCTTCTCCCTTTTTTTGAGAAATTCACTCGCTCTAATCTGCTAATTTTATTGTTTACAGGCTAGTTGATATAGCACCGCACTACTATGATTTGGCCAACTTTCCCCAGTGTGAGGCTAAGCGAGTTCTTGAGAAGCTTTACAGGAAGCGGGACGACAAGGAGGATAACAGAAACAGAAAATGAAGTGCTTACCGTTGTTTCTATGCCTCCTTTCCAAGTAACAATGGAAGCAGTGAGAACCTGTCTACATACTCTACATTACAATGCTCATCAAGCATTTACGTCTCTCAGCAGCACAATAGCCGAAAGGCTTACCATTGTTTCTGTACCGTCTTCTGGAGTTATTGAGTACTAGTAGGAAGTCTATAATTTATAAAAGATTGAACCATGATTACTTTTGGTCCTTTTTTCATAGCCGAGTGTTCCTGACTTGCAAATTTTACTCTCTGAAGTGAAAGACAATGAAAAATCGATGATTAAAGACTTGTTTTACCGTACTTATGAGTTGGAGATGACCGGAGTAGGAATTGAAGATTACCCCTCAATTTCCCCAATCCTGATCGAATTTCTTTCTGTCACAAATTCCTGTCCTTCCTATAGGGAGTAGGAATTAGGGTTATATATATATATACATATATACATACATACAGGCCCTTTCCAATGAGGGATCATTTTTTTAGTTTATTTCTAGGGATAGGCTATTTGACGAACTTCCCGATTATAAAATCACATCTCTACCATTCAATTTGTAGATCTATATGAGTAGATCATTTCCACAAGTTTTTAAAAGATTTGATGATCATTAAGTCGTCCAAAACTTTGATTTACTTTTAATAAAGTTGAACGGTTCATGTTTGTCAGAAAGTGTTGAATTTATTATTTAATCTCAACCATCCAAGATCATTAAAAAACAGATCTAATGGTGAGTTGTTAGCCCTATAAATGAATAAAAAAAGGGATCCCTCATTAGAAGGGCCATGTGTGTGTATATATATATATATATATATATATATATATATAGGGCTTCTCTGCTACGGACGTCCGCACCGTTTTACGGTGCAGATTTCCGTCCGTTCGTCATCGTATGGCGCCGCGCGAGGGCGCGTCTCCACCCCAGTGAACTCCAGCAGCTTTCCCGACCATTTTTCATCCCCGGCGAGTTCGTTCATTTCCAGTTTTCCGGCGAGATCACCCAAAATTTCAAATAAAGTCGATCTCGCTGGAAAACTGGAATTCGGCGGACTCGCCGGGGATGGAAAGTGGTCGGGGAAGCTGCTGGAGTCCGCTGGGGTGGAGGCGCACCCTCGCACGGCGCCGTACGGTGTCGAATGGAC
>NC_020491.1:20556469-20576118 GCF_000184155.1 Fragaria vesca subsp. vesca
GTCAAATTCCAGTTTTCCGGCGAGATCGATTTTGTTTGAAGTTTTGGGTGATCTAACCGGAAAACTGGAATTCGGTGGACTCGCCGGGAAGGGAAAGTGATCGGGGACGCTGCTGGAAGCCGCTGGGGTGGAGGCGTGCCGTCTTCAGATCCGTACGGTGGAGAACGGTGTGCGGACGTCCTCTTTGAAACGGGCTCCGTGTGTGTATATATATATATACAGATTTTCTCAGGTGCGGATGTCCACATTTATTCTTACGGTGTGGATTTTCACTTTACACTCACTTTTCAATCGAATATTCACATCTCCACCGTCTAGTATTTAGATACTAATGTATAGATCATCTCTGCAAAATTTCAGCCAATTTGGTTATCATTAAGGCACTCAAACTCGATTAAACCAATGGATGAACATAATTATGTCGAACTTGAACCGTTTATGTTTTTAACAGAAAAACACAGTTTTGAGTGCCTTATAAATGGTTCTCATAGTTTGGGGTGATGGTTATGTTTAACATCGTGGTTTGATTCAATTATTTGATCTTCTTCATCTCCGTGAAAGACTTAAAACAATACCAAGATCATAATCACTGCATGTATAACTAACATATGATGTACATATACGAACATGATTGATATTGTAGGCATAAGAAGAAAACTAAAAATCTAAAATAACAAAATGTATACCAGATGTAGTGGAGAAAGCCATTATAATACTGTATGCTCGTGTTTAGAGAGGTCACATGGACCTTGCTTTTATAGGGTGCAATGAATCAAACCTTCCCATAACAAGTAGGAAACTTCCATAAAAGGACGTCTTTGATGAGCATTTCAGGTAACAGGTTCTGGGTAATTCTCACGTTCCCAGGAATTGTTCCATGACACAAAGTTCTGAGATGTGAACAGATTATGTGATTCAAACTAGCCACTGAAAGTGGCCCCTGGAGACAAGTCCCAGGACGAGGGTTCTTTTCAACCTCCACATGGTGTCTTTGTAACTGAGTTTTAAAAATCTTTGGCTGAGAAAGTTTGTTTTCATCTAACAGGTGATGAATGTAACAGTTTGAAGTTCATGTCATCACAGCAGAGAAGATACTTCCTGAATTAAAAGGGGGTCATACAGCAGCATACTAAATGTCTTATTGAATTCAAAAGGATACATCAATAACAGAATAGCAACGAAGCGCGACTAGACCGACCTCAATCCCCAAACAGCAAATTCATCACAGGTAACAGCAAATTTAGCAAAGCAATACACTGCAACATTACTAGCAGTTTGACTTACATCTATGACGCAATATCTCATTACTAATTTGCAAATTGTCTTATTTCCCTTGGTGTCTTACTTTGATATGACTAAAATTTTCGTCCAGCGTCCAGGTTTTGGTAAAGCTCATCAAGTCTAGCCTGTTAAGAGTGGAGCTGTTAGTTGCTATCGTAGGTTATTTATTAGCAGTACTTCCTTGATCAGAATTGAGAACATGCTAATTTACCTGGTAATACTTGAGCAACTGATTTCTTTTCTTTTTCAGAGTTGCAGTGACCATGTCTCTTTCCATGTCGAAGGGGCGAGGCTCAACAATGATTCCTTTTATATACTCGAAACCTCTCAGCTGGTAGAAATCAAAAAAGAGGAAACTAATAAATCATCTTGTCCCATGGAAATTAAGTAAAACAATAAAGAAGTTATGTAACTAAAAGAAAAGAAAGCAACTGCATGCCCCTACTTAATCCACGGTGAAGGAAACAGACCAAAATTGTACCAAATTGATGCACAAATGTATTAAGTTGTGCTCAAGAGCTTTAAAAATTTATTTCAGTACAATCCTAGGCACCAGATCTCACTGAGGTTAGCTTAACAACAATCAGAGATATTAGTTACCTCGTTCCTCTCAGCAGTTAACTTGAGTTCTTCCAGAACATGGCTCTTGAGCTGATCAAGAAAACAAAGGTCAGAAAATGAACCAATGTGACCATTTAAATAAGCCCACTTCTTGGTGCTTTCTTCTTCTGGTACCACCACGGCAACAAGCTTCGACTTGAAGCTATTCCCGTAGACCCAGATATCGTCAATAATAGAAGAAATGCCATATACATTTTCCAAGTACTCGAGTGCAACATACTCTCCTTGCGAGAGTTTAATCAGATTCTTTTTTCTATCAATGATCTTGATGATTCCATTTGGAAGTATATGCCCAATGTCCCCTGAAAAGAAAAAAGGCAGTATGCAATTAGGGGAAAACCAACATAACAATAGACTCAATAGTCTGTTTAACATCAAGCAACCGAACAATTGCACGTATTATAAATCATTTTTAATGATGATATAATGAACCTGTATGGAACCATCCATCTTTAATTGCTTCACTTGTCAATTCCGGACTTTTGTGGTAGCCAGCAAAAACAGTCTTTCCTCTCACACATATCTCACCACAAGGAGGATCCCCAAGTGGGTTGTAGCCCATTTCTGGTACCTCTTCGAGGCGCAGCTCGTTGAAAACTGATACAGTACCAACAGCACCAATCATGCACATTTCATCTGGGAACCCAAGAGTCGTTGGACCAATAGTTTCTGTCAATCCTGAAATAAAACATCCGAGAGCAATTCATGTCATCTATTCAATTATCAGTTGTATACATATAAATGGTTTACATATACACTAAAGAGCTGTCAGAATGGAGACATAAACTAACAGTGAACATTTGCTTACCATAGCCTTGGAGTACGAAACAACAGCAGGTAACTCGCAAGAATTCTTCAATCTCAGAGCTTAAGGGTGCACCTCCTGATATTATAAGACGAATTCTACCACCCAGTCTACTCTTTATCTTTGGAAAAAATTGAAAACCATGGTAAGTCTTGTTTTATGGTCAAGCCAATAAGGTCACATGATAAATTATGCAAATAAATGAAATAGTATCATAATATAAAGTTTGTATTATGGTCCTTTTGTATTGAGGAGAAGATGCAACCTTTCTGAAGGCTAACAGATCAGCAAGTGGTGAGGCGTTTTTGTTTCTAAACCCCATGTTCATCCAGGCAAGTTTGCTGTACGTAATAAAAGAGATATGAGGGTGTTTACATGAGTTGAATATTTACAGGGAAAACGACCTACTCACTATCTGTAGAGAATGTCAAAAATCTTCTGCCTCCTTGAATTGAGCTGTTGCACTCCTTTCTTGATACCTGAAATATGCGCAAATGAGTTGAGATCAACAGGTCAATAACAAACATGACTAAGAGTTTTTGCATACAGATATGACGAGCAAAATTTCATGCCTCCATGTATATTTTCGAAGACTCGAGGTACCCCAGCAAGAAGTGTTGGCTTCAACTCCAATATGTCATCCCCCAATGCATTAAGATCCTTCAAATATGAGATTCAATGCAGTTACTTACAGGACGTTAAAAGGTACCTAAAGATCCTTCATAAACTTCTCCTGAACTCAGATTTAAGGGGAGGATTATGAAAGAAAAAAAATAAATATATATATATATATATATATATAAAACGTTGTTTTTGCATACCCCATGGTAGTAGCCAACAGAAGCACCATTGTGGAAAAAATACAGCTCGATAACACAGTCCAGGATATGAGCCAGAGGAAGGAAAGATAGATACACATCATCCACTGTCATCTACGCACTCGAAGTCATAAAAGGTTGCATATGTCAGCTGAATGGAAACTTTTTAGACTATCAATGATAATACTATGAAAATAGGGAAAGCAAACGACAAATGTTTTGTTTGCAAAACAATTTATCACAGAATCATTTAATTATCGTACTTCACATTTACCTTGTCTTCAAATTGTTCCATAAAGAGGTCAATGCCTCTCACACCATATGCCATGTTTTCATGTGTTATCACAACACCTTTAGGAGCTCCACTGGTACCACTTGTGTACATAATTGTGCTAATATTCTCAGGCAGAGGTGGAAAAATCTTTAATGGGTTTTGAATTCCCTGAAAACAAAGCTTTACTCACAACAGGAAACAAAAAGCAAGAACTAAAAGTTTGGGATTCCAAGTAAAGGTTCAAGTACAAAATGCATTTTCAAGCAGATTAAAGTACAGATTAATGCATTTTCAACAGGATTTTTTTATTATTTTATTTTTATTTTTTAAATCACACTCTTTATCTTAAGGGGACTGAGATAGTTGCACGCTTCCATTTACATAAGACAATATCAAAGGAAACACATTATTCATGTCTGGATGTAATGAGTGTCGTTTCCTTAAAATACAGACACTAACCATCTCCACAAACTCATTCCATGAGTATGGTTTTATCCCAATGTGAGCTGCCTTACCCCTCTCTTCATCTGTCAATGAAGTGAAGCAAACAATAACTGCAACAACAGCCAAGATCAGTACAAAGCCTTTTGGGAACAACAGATAACATATAGAATCCACTCTTTCAAACCTTTTAATCGTTGAGTAGATGTACAATCAGGATTCAGTAGCTGACAAGAAAAGTAGTTTTATTAAATCAGAATTGCATATGCTTATTGCTAGTGAAAATAGTTGTGTGGAGAAAATGATATAATTTATAATCCTGGTTTCTCACTTCTTTCACTTTCTTATCTTGGACAAAAACAACATCAACCTCTGCATGATCTATGATATAATTTACTGCTCCTGGCCCTGCATCAACAAACATGTTTAAGAGATTTGCAAGTGAATTGCATGGAAAAAAACACTAAAGTTACCATTACCAACAGAAAAAAAAAAAAAAAGACCACTTATGGAGAGGATAAATTGCAAATTCCAAAGTTATCCCATTGGTGATCAGGAGTTTTCTAGAAAGAATAGTCTTTACCTAGGGTATCATAGAGAGGCACAGAGATCAAACTATGAGCACAACAAGCCTACATGAAATTTAAAATAATTATTCATCGTATACAAATAAAAAATCAAAATGAAAAGAATGTCCAAACTAACCGCCATTGCCATAATCCACTGGGGGCAATTTGACCCATAGATCCCAATCCTGGAACCCTATTATAAGATTATGAATCAAAATCAAGACAGGAGCTAGTTTCAGCTGCTAAAAATCCACAACTATATAATTTGAAGAACTCAAAATTCATGTACGAGTACTTACTGGTTCCACACCAGATGCTCGTAATGCAGAACCAACATGAAGAAGTTCATCATAAACCTCCTTGTATGTTTTCCAAACGTAAGGTCCGATCTAAACAGCATGATGATAAACAATCAAGTCAGAAATAGATTGCCAAATGTACTGAACATGGACAGGATGATCAATTAGCACCTCATGTTTTTAGTTCATAGTAATGTACCTTTCCATCAACAATTTTACGCCATCCAAGCATTCGATTCCCAGGATACTTCTGAAAAGATTGACTGCAGCACATGAAGATTAATTTTACTTTCATAGAAATACGACAATTTGATATAAGCACAATAGCCCGTGCTTTCAAATGTGATGTATAAACTGCTACTGTTAACACAAATAAAGTCTCAGGATTTTAATTACCTAATGATATCCCAACCTGTACTTATATCAGGATGAGGGGGAGGAAAATTGTCTTTGGACAGTAAATTCCGGTATACCGGACCAACAGAAGGCTTGCCATTCTGGCCTTCCCTTCCTTCCTCAACTTGAGCTGAGAAAATCTTCATTCTCTTTTGCTGTGTTCAAACATATACATACAAGAAGAGATATCAGTTATTTGTTGAAAAGTAAACCAAACACAAAAGAGGTGGTTGACATACAAACAAGCAACAATATTAGAGGAATGACTTAAAATACAACAAACTTCTGAAACCCAGTGTACATGAAGCACAATTATATACAGTTCTCAAAATAGTGTTTGAAAATATCAATATGAATGAAGCACTTGGTATACATATAACAAATATTTGCAGGCATATACATACTTAGCCACTTGGACTACACTTTCTGTTTTATGTGTATGAGAGATGGAGCAAGAGAGAGACCTTACACAGGGGGATGAGATGAGAATCAAATATTGGTGCAGTTACAGAGTTCAGAAAGAAAATCTGAAGTATTTATTATGAGAAAGAAAGCATGCATGTATTATTACTTAAGAAAACTTATTAAATAGTTGGTTGAAGAAATGGGTCTATTTATTGTTCTTACTCCTATCAGTATTGTCACCTTTACCCACCTTACACAAATACAGTGTCACTTTCAATCAAGTACTATCATGTTTTCTGTTGTGTTGCTGTTGAGTTTTTGATCAAACTGAACGAGTACAAGTACAATATATCACTACATGGAGTGTATATGGTTGGTGAACCTTTATTGTGGTAGTAATCTGGATGGTCATCAATGTGTTACAACTAACATTTACACATTATTTGTGGTTTATTAGTGATAAAATAGTCTGAGGTTCACATCCAAAACCAATTGACAATGGATAGAGAGGCCCAAACCCTTATTAATCCACAGGCAAAGTCTCATATTCCCGATGTGGGATTGATATCTCAACACGCCCCCGCACGTGTGGCAAATTTTCAAGCCTAACACGTGGACAACATTTTGGGTGACGTGGAGTGCGTGTGGCCTTTGGGCTTCACACGTGGACATGGGTAACTTTGATACCATGATAAAGTAGTCTGGAGTTCACATCCAAAACCAATTGGCAATGAATAAAGAGACTCAAACCCTTATTAATCCACACACAATGTCTCATATTCCCGATATGGGATTGATATCTCAACAATTAGTAAATGGTACAGCCAATTTCTAATATGATGGATGGCATTTACCCTATAGATCGAAGAAGCTCTTTTATGTATACATAGTTCTGTGGACCTTTTTCAAGATGGTTAGCTGCATAATAGTGTCGACATTAAATTTTAAGATAACTCAAGCCCTGCCAACTCCTCTCACTGTTGAACAAGGTAGTAATGTTTTCACTGAACCTATTGATCAATTATGAGAACTTGATAGGGACTAACTACCAAATTAACTATACCTAGCTCAAGCTCAGCCAACTATCTCTCACTGTCAAGTTTGTCATGATCATAGGGTCAATGCAACTCGATAAAATGTTAGATGTCTCACCTGTTGATTGATCAGAACCTGAGTTTGTACTCGAAGGGAATCTCTCCATTGGGAGACCAATAAGAGTAGGGTGTCAGGGAAGAATTTGAATTCAGTTGCGACTCCTTTGGCTGTGTTGGAACTTTGCTCATTTAGATGAATGAGTGAGTCTGTTGGAAGCAGGCATGGCTTTTTTTGAGTACTGTAGCCAGTTGGTTTGGTGTAAATTAAGAGGATTCAAATTTGCCAACCAACACAATAGTGTTGGTCATGGAACCATCAAGTAAGAAGCTGTCACGTGTATCAAAACTTAACTATAGTTAACCTTAGTTAGTAATAAAAGAAAATTGATTTTTTTATTTGTGTTTATTAGTTTATTACTCTCTCACCTAGACCTCGGCAACTACAGATCTCTCTCTCCACCGAAAAAAGAACTCCAGACTCTCTCGTCCGTTGCTATCTCGCTGCCGGAGAAGAAAGCCCCTTCTGTGGGAGCTAGCATGGGAGGAATGGGAGGCATGGATTACTAGAACTTCAGTAGTTGGATTTGCTAAAGCCTCTGCTGCTAATTGTCAATCCTCTTTAAACGAACGCTTCGAATCCCTTTTAGTTTTTCCTGACAGTATTGTTGGAGGCCGAACATGAATGTAATCATAGTGAGATGGGGTTCTAATCTGTAGGAAGAATGTAGTGCTATTAATTGGTCAGGCAAAAGATTTTGTTCTCCCCACATTAGACTTCACAAAGTTCATATTTCCAGAAAATCTCAGTGTGATTGGTGAACAATGATAGTACAAAAATCTGTGGGAGAATGAACAGGTAAATTCCTCAATTTCTTCTGTATAACAATCCTGTGTTTCTAAATAAATAAAAAAACAAAAAACTACAGACTCTCTCATAGAGTCTGAGTGTGAGTCTGGGCATTATCTCTCTCCCACTCTCAAAGGCTGAACTTGTTCAAGGAGGATCGACAACCTTTGAAGACCACCTTTGCTGGCACAACCACCAAAACCTTCCTAAGGTACGATCCCACTTTCTCTTAGTTGTTTCAAAATCTGGTTTCTGTGAATTTTTAAATCTTATATCTTCAATTTTGATAGTATGATTGATTTTGGCTCATCAACTTTGAATTTCTTATTGGGTCTGCAACTATGATGAGAACATCAACTATAAATTGAATGCTTGCAAAATTTCTATAGTTTCGTATAGGTCTCCGAGAGAGGGAAAGGATCAAGCTTTATACTACTCAAATTTGCCAGTGTGAAAATCCGGAACTGAGGTGCTGAGGCTACTCATTTCTTCATCTGCGTTTAATTTTAAATCTGGGTTGAAGACGAAAAGTGGTTTAGTTAAGTAAATAACTAAATATTAAAAAATGATTATCATTAGTATTTAACCTTGAAAAGAGATACTAAATTAACCCCAGTTAGTTCATGGTTGGTGTTTCACACGTGGCAGCTTCTTACTTGATGGTCCCATGACCAACACTATTGTGTTGGTTGGCAAATTTGAATCCAAATTGGGATCAGCAACAAGTATGATACTAGTGGTCTATCTACTTACTTGTGCAGACTCAACCCAGCTACCTGCATTCTGCTTTTGAACACCTTTCTCTTTCATTGTCTTCCTTAACTTGAGCACACTATTCCAAACTCCTCTTTCCCCATGAATTCTTGAAAGCGTTGAAAATATTGCAGGATGGTCACTTTCCAGTTTATCAAGTTCCTTTGCAGCAAACTTACCAAGTTCCAAACTTGAATGCAAACCACAAGCACCAAGTAACGCACACCAAACAACAACATCCGGCTGATATGGCATCCCTTGTATCAACTTCTCAGCTTCCTCCAGCTCACCTGCTTTCCCATAGAGGTCTACCATGCAAGCATAATGCTCCACCTCTGGTTCCACTTCGAACTTTGCCTTCATGGAGTTAAAGAGGCTTTTTCCATCTTCAATCATCCCACCATGTGCACAAGCTGATAGCACGTTTGTGAATGTAATCGCATCAGGCCTAACACCACAGTCGGTCATTCTCTCAAACTCCTCCAATGCTCTTGTAGCAATTCCATGCCTTGCATAACCTCCTATTATTGAGTTCCAGGATATCAAGTTTTTCTTTTGCATGGATCCAAAAATACAATACGCTGCATCAATATCACCACACTTAGCATACATATCAACAAGAGACGTTGACAAGGTCACATCCTCCGGTATGCCAGTCTTTAAGATGCTCGAGTGAACTTGCTGACCGAAAATAAGTGAAGAACAACCAGCACTTGCATCCAGCACACTTGAAAATGTGAACTGATTGGGCAGAGTCCCTGATTTCAACATCAAGAGGACAAGTTCCAAAGCATCTAAAAATCTCTGGTTCTTCACATAACCACTGATCATAACAGTCCATGAGACCACATTTTTCCCACTCATTTTATCGAAAACAGAGCGAGCTTTGTCAACCCTCCTATTTCTGATATATCCATTCACTAAACTAGTCCAAGAAACTACATTCCTCTCCAGCATCCCATCAAAAACTCTTTGAGCCTCATCCAAGCACCCCAATTCCACATAACTCGAAATCAATGCATTCCAAGACGACACATCCTTGGCCGAAATCTCATCAAACACACAAGCCATAGCAACTCGATCCCCTATATTTGCATACCCTTTCATAAGTGCAGACCCAACAAACACAGACGAGTTGAGCGCCAAGACTATTGCAAAGGCATGAATCTGCGAGACCAACACATTGAGTACAGTCCCCAAAAAGGCTCTCAATACTATGGAGATGGTGTACTCATTTGGTCCAAACCCATCTCTTCTCATTTGCAAGAGAAGCTGATGAATCCCGTGTGGGTCTTTGGCGTTGTGCAACCCCGATAAGATGGTGTTCCAGGATACTACGTCTTTGACACGCATTTCATCGAACAGGTTGTGGGCGATTTGTGTTTGGCCATTTCTGACGTAACGGGCAATCAATTTGTTGGACGACACAGTGTTTCGGGGTGTGGGATTGGGATCAGGAAATGGGATTGCATGCATGTGATTCAAACTGGGCGGTGAGAGCGTACAGAAGTGGCGGCAAGTCGATACGAGTATGGTTCCTTCTAACCTCCGCATGGCGCGTTTTCAACTGTTTTTCTTTGTTTGTTTGAAGTTAAAACTTAGCTACCAACCCATCTGCGGTGCCATTACTGGCCATGGGAATTTACTAACTACGAACCTCACATTCTAGCAATTTCGGGGCACTGAAGTGAAGGGCTAATGCGAGAAATATAGCTGCTTTTAAATACGGCTTCGACCAGAACGTGACAGAAGCAATTTGTTTTTGTTTTTTTGTTTTTTTTCAATACAAAACTAAATCATTACAAAGAAAAACCTCTAAAACAAAAATCAAATCCAAAGCTTTAGAAGTAGCTACCGAAGATCCATCTTGCCACACACGAAAGTTAATGAGCTGATGATCTTCATTTGCAAAAGCATATGCGTAAAGTTTGCCTCTCTATAAACATGGTTAAAGCAAACCGAGAAGAAAAAACTTGGACAATCTTTCACGTACAATCTCTATTAAAGGAGCAGTTTTTCATTGATAGCATCAATCACTTCGAGTCGCCATCTACTTAGAAATTTATGTAGCCTCGGTCTCTAGCTTTGACAATACTATCTCTAAGGGTCACGGCTTCGTCTGTTGGAATAGTAGCACATCCCAATCCTATATATGGCAACCAGCGAGAATCACATTCCCTTCATTATTTACGAAAACGAAACTTCATGATTCATGCAGCAGATCTTCTTTGAACGGATCAATCAAAATTAATCTTGATAAAGGTGTTGTGAGGATCGGAGATAACCATCTTATGGTGGTAGGAATAGTTTGAGAAATGCCTCCTCAAACAACAACCTTATACAAGGTAGTTTCATGAAGATGAAAAGCAGCAGTTGATACGTACAACATCAGTAGCAGTGGCAATGACCACTTTTCTTTTTTTTTTGTAATAATAAATCACTTCTTAAGAATGCTAAGAGAATTAAAGCGTCTATATATGTGTAGAAAAGAATTCATTCAAATACCTTAACCAAATAAGTTTTTTTNTTTTTTTTTTTTTTAATTGTTTTTAGAAAGAGATACACAGACGCAATGTACTCAACTCTCGATCATCTAAATTGGCATTATGCACATGCATTGGGGACTAAATTACACACCCAAAAGTATAGATGAACACATGCCGCAAATATTTTTTGGCTAAAAGGATCACCTAAACCCTATTATACATATTTGGCTTTTATTTGATCAATGTTTCGTGGCACAAGCAAGAGTATTTGCCACTCGAGTAACTGTGGGTTTTACATTAGAGCATTGAGATGTGATAGAGCCTTGATTTCCATTGTACTTGAGATCAATGTCAGTCATCTCCACCTTCTGGCATGGTAAGCCCTGGGCACATGCAATCTTCACCGCCACCGGAGTGGAAGACGTCCCTCTAATGTTCTTGAAGCTCACATTGCTTATCTTGATTTTTGATGGAGCCTTCAAAAAAGAAAAACTACTAATTAAATTCTAGTAATTCGATCAAGTCAATTTTATGTGACTAATTCCAAAGAACCAATTACACTCCTTCAAAACCCCCATCGCGCACGTAGAAGGGATTCTTCTGGTTCCTTGCCCTTGGTAACGGATGAGGATCTTGATTATGAAGTTAACTAGTCTATAATTCTTTTAATTTTAAGTAGATTTAGAATGACTTGTTGACTACCTCGCTAGCTAGTATTATAATGCTTGGTATATGGAGAGTACTTGTTTATTACACAGATTCCATGGGCAGTATTCTTGATCTATGAGGATTGGGTTACCAACATTATTCATGATGATATTCTCAAAGAGTGCCAGGTGAAGGAGAATTAGGCCATGTCTTGATTCTTACACCATTGGACGTGTCACTAAGAGTACAGTTGCTGATATTGATTCCACTAACAGGATCTTCTTTCTGGTACTTTCCAAGACTTCCAATACTTATTCCATGACCTGATCCACAAGTTACATTAGTTATTGTTAGTTGTTTGGTGCCATCACCAATCGAAATGCAATCGTCTCCGGTTTTGATGTTTGCATCAGTAATGTTAACCCCAATCGAGCGCCCTATATGTATTCCATCTGTGTTAGTGCTATTTCCTGGTGCAGTTACTATGAAATGCTGGAATGTTAGTCGCTCGCACCCTATTATGTTGACATGGAAGTTCTTGCTATTAAGTGAAGTTACATCCTTAACTAATGAGTTTTTGACAGAGTAGAACCTCATATTCTGCATATATTGAGAAAGCAACACAACATATTATAAAAAGAAGTCATATTATAAAAAGAAGTCATAATGTAAAATGCATTATATATATTGGAATACCATGAAAAAGAATAAGAAGTAGATGATAGAATATACTACCTTACAATGGCAATAGATGTACATTTTGAGTTTTTGTGGCAATCATTGGCCAACCAAGCTTTATGTCCTTGGCCATCAAAGGTTCCACCACCCGATAGTGTGAAATTGTCAAGATAGGAAAATTCAATCCAAGTATCTGGTTTTGACAGTTGAGCGCTGTCTTGTGGCGCCTGCAATGTGCCTTTCACTTGAAGCTCAATAGGAGCCTTGCATGGACCCTTAAAGCTTGCTTCTTTCAGTTTGTATGTTCCCTTTGGAACAAGAACTGTACTTGCTGATGTTGATGCGCATGCATCTTTCCATGCATTTGCTAAAACCTAAATGTAGAGAAACATGAAATTCAGCAATTCAAAATCTTAAACACTTGTACCAAAAAAAAAAATATCGTAGACAATTGACAACATACATAAATTTTTATTTGGTTACCTTAATAATATCAGAATTGGGTTTCGCACCATATTTCACATTAGTCACGTCAAAGCTACAAACAGTTAAAAGCTCTCTTGGTCTTCTTGCATGAGTAGAGTAAAAGTACATAAGTATCGACAACATACTCACGAAAAGTTTGAGATCCATGTTGATGTACTCGCCAAGTTTTATTCTTATTTGTTGCTTGAAACTATGATGAAAGACCTCTCTAATTCTGAGATCATTTTATAATCGAGTTGGGAAGCTTAACACCATTTGATTATCCAACAATAACAAATTCTTCCAAAGTTATTTTTAGGAGGGTTTAAGAAGAAGTTATAATGTTGTTCAACCTCTATTTTATTATTGGTAATATTTAGTTTATTACTACACATTGTATTGTTACAAACTAGATACCGTTAGGGATTCCTCTCTACGGTTTTACCAGGTGCCTTGAGTCACACATCCATGCTTCCCTCTAATTGTAAAACCAATACCCAGGCTAAAATCAACTAAATTCATATTATAAGTATCCAATGTGTCATTATGGTAGAATTTTAAACTCAAAAAGAAAATTAGAGAAGAAAAGAAGGGGTCTAAAATAATGTTTCAATCCAAACAATAACAAATGTGGCTCATGGATCATCCTTATACTAATATAGTCTCAACTTAACCGCCCGTTAAAGTGTTGAGTTTTAATCATATATGGCCTCGGTACAATTGAATATGATCCACCCACTTATAAGTTATATTTTATTTGTCACTTTTCTGATGTGAGATATATTTTTACCCCGACACGTCTAACAAAATTTGAGAAGAAATTAAAGTTCAACGTTGGCTACAAATAAAAAAAATTTAGATATAAATTGCAATAATTTAAATGTCCTTGGTAACGGTGACTGCAATAATTCCCAGAAACAGTACCTATGTGGATACTGACTACAATATAGCTTGTCCATTCTTCCGGCATCCAAATTTTGGTAGAGCATTATGTTCAAGTTCAACATGTAGAAAGTGGAGTTGTTAAGAGCCTTATTGGTCAAAATAACTGGTTATTTTCAGAGCAAAATCTATCGTGCTCCAGAGTCCAGAGAGTACGGACATTATGAAAATCAGTTATTTGATATAGATATATATGGGGTACAATTGAAAGTGTTTTTATTTTTATTTTTTGAGAAGAAACAATTGAAAGTGTTTTGTTCATTGATATGAGAGGCAAGTTCAAGCCAAAGGCGAAGCCTCATCATCACAAATAAGTAGCAGCATATGTTCAACTTGGTTATGGCTGCAACATTCTAACCGGCCAGTTTCTTACACATAAAATGCAGTAGCTTAATCTCCATTACAATACATTCCTACCCGGCCACCAGTTATTTAGCTATGACCTTAATAACTAGTATTTTCGTCCGGCATCCAGATTTTGGTAGAGTTCATCAAGTCCAACCTGTAAAATGCGTAGTTGTCAGTGCGCGCATCACAGTTTTTAGTCTACATTAAATCTGCAATTGGATTTTGGTACATGCTGATTTACCTGGTAGTACTTGAGCAACTGATTTCTTTTCTTCTTCAAAGTGGCAGTCACCAAGTCCCTTTCCATGTCAAAGGGGCGAGGTTCTATAATGATTCCTTTGATATATTCAAAACCTCTCAGCTGGTTAAAAAGGAAACTAATCAATCATCATATTCAAGGAGTCCAGTGCAAAACATGCAAGTTACAAATTAAAAGAACAGAAAAATAGAAAGGCATGCGCCTCTATCCTAATCGATCAATCCACATTACTGAACTGTGCTGAGATATTAGCACAAACACAGCTAGTGCTGCTAAAGATGTGGTAAGAATTTCTTGTAATACAGCTAGCGTAACAACTTTTGATTGCTGGGATATTAGTTACCTTGTTTCTCTCTGCTATTAGCTTGAGCTCTTCCAGGATATAGTTCTTGAGCTGATCAAGAGAACAAAGGTCAGAAAACGAACCCGTGTGACCATTTAAATCAGCCCACTTCTTTGTGCTATTTTCTTCTGGTACCACCACTGCAACAATCTTTGACTTGAAGCTGTTTCCATAGACCCAGATATCATCAATAACAGATGAAATGCCGTAAACATTTTCTAAGTACTCAAGTGCAACATACTCCCCTTGTGAGAGTTTAATCAGGTTCTTTTTCCTATCAATGATCTTGATGCTTCCGTTTGAAAGTATTTGTCCTATGTCCCCTGAAAAATTAACCAGCATGCCATTAGGAAAAAAGCAACCTAATTAAGAATCGAGCAGCATAAGCGTGCATCTTAATTATTTAGTCACCAGTGTCAAGCAGATCAACATTTGTGGTTAATCATGATCCCACCTGTGTGGAACCAGCCATCTTTGATGGCTTCTCTTGTCAATTCAGGACTTTTGTGGTAACCAGCAAAAACAGTCTTGCCTCTCACACATATTTCCCCACAGGAAGGATCTCCAAGTGGATCGTAGCCCATATCTGGAACCTCTTCGAGGCGCAGCTCATTGAAAACAGATACAGTACCAACAACGCCAATCATGCACATTTCATCAGGATACCCAAGAGTAGTTGGCCCAACAGTTTCTGTCAACCCTGAAATGAAACATCCGAGGGTAATGCATGTGATCAGTTCAATTATCAGTTGCATGTATAGAGAAGCTGTATAAGTTAATCAGCTTTCAGCAATCAGCATAGAGGGACATAATCTAAGAGTGAACATTTGTTTACCATAGCCTTGGACTACGAAACAACAGCAAGTAACTCGCAAGAATTCTTCAATCTCAGCACTTAAGGGTGCACCTCCAGATATTATAAGTCGAATTCTACCCCCAAGCCTATTCTTTATCTTCAGAAAAATTGAAAAACCAAATAGTAAGTTAGAGTTATATTGTAATCAATAAGGTCACATAATTAGTTCTCCTTATTCTTATAAAAAAACCTAAGTTGAGGATGCAAACCTTTCTGAACGCTAACAGATCAGCTATTGGTGAGGCGTTTCTATTTTTAAACCCCATATTCATCCAAGCACGTTTGCTGAAATCAAAGAGATCAGCAGGGTGTTAAAAACTCAACATATAGAAATTGAATATGGACTCATAACAGGCCTACTTACTATTTGTACAGAATGTCAAAAATCTTCTGCCTCCTGGGATTGAGCTGTTGCACTCCTTGCTTTATACCTGAAATGAGTTTGAACTGTAAGTCTATTAAAAATCCACAAGACTAAATATAATGGCAGATTGGTGACAAGCAAGTATTTTCATGCCTTCATGTATTCTTTCAAAAACTCGAGGTACTCCAGCAAGCAGTGTTGGCTTCAACTCCATCATATCATCACCCAGTGCATTAAGGTCCTTCAAGAATAAATATTCATGACAATTACTAAAGGACTTTGAAAGGTACTTAAAGAAACAGAATATCAGACAGGAGAAATCAAGATTTAGCTCCTTCCGCCAATGGCTTCAGCTTAATAGGATTAATTTGAAACTAACAAAGGTATACAAATTTGTAGTTGCATACCCCATGATAGTAGCCAACAGAAGCACCAGTGCGGAAAAAGTACTCCTCAATTATTCGGTCAAGAATATGAGCCAGAGGAAGGAAAGATAGATACACATCATCCACTGTCATCTACTCTTTGTCAGAAACGAAAGAACATGTCAGTACAACGAAAACTCTTTAGGCTATATAATTTATAGTACTAAAATTAGGGAAAGGAAAGTTATGTATGTATAGAAAGAAATTTATCAGGCATGTCTTCACATTTACCTTATCTTCAAATTGTTCCATAAAGAGGTCAACCCCTCTCACACCATATGCAGCGTTTTCATGCGTTAGCACAACACCTTTAGGATCTCCAGTAGTACCACTTGTGTACATAATTGAGCCTATAGTTTCAGGCTGAGGTGGGAAAATATCTGACGGATTTTGTTTTCCCTGGAAACAATAGTCTTCTTACAACAGGAATAAAAGTAAAAAATAAAACAAACAGATTTGGGAGTGCAAGTAAAGATTTGAATACAACATGCATTTTCAAGCAAAGTAAATGTACAGAACACGGCTTGAATTAGAACCCACATGTAAAACCTATACAACAGACTAATACCCTTCATCTTAAATTAAGGAGTGAAATAGCTGTATTACTTTTATTGAGATAAGCAATTTCAATGAAGGAAAGCATTATATAGGTGTAATGCAGGTTGGTTCTTCTAACATTGAGACACTAACCATCTCGGTGAATTCACTCCATGAGTACGGTTTCATCCCAATCTGGACTGCTTTATCCTTCTCTTCGTCTGTCAATGAAGTGAAGCAAACCATAACTGCACAACAACCAAGTTCAGTATAATGTCTTCAGGCATCAATATCAGGAAATAATGTCTAGTCAATCTCACCTTTTAGTCGCTGGCTAGATGTACAATCAGGACTCAATAGCTGAAATGAAAGGTAATTGTATCTGATCAGAACCATACATATATAAGAACTGATATTAATTTTCATTACAATGATGTCAACAACTCAAGCTATTGATATCTCACTTGTTTCACTTTCTTATCTTGGATGAAAACAACATCAACCTCTGCATGATCTATGATAAAGTTTACAGCCCCTGGCCCTGCATCAAGTCATCCAGAGAACCTTAACGAGAAGTGTAATTAAATTGTTCGACACAAAATTCCACTTAAATTATAAAACAAAAATGATAGATTTCAACACTGAGAAAAGTTATCAAAATCATAATTCTAAGAGTCAGACATTTTCTCCAAAGAATAATTTTTACCTAGGGTATCGTAGAGAGGTACACATATCAGACTATGGGCATTGCAAGCCTACAGAAAATTCAATGAACTTTTCCATCACATGGTTGATACTATACACCAAAATGTGATATGAAACTAATAAGTGTTCAAACCAACCTCCATTGCCATAATCCATTGAGGGCAGTTTGAACCATAAATTCCAATCCGAGAACCCTATGACAAGGTTATGTATCAAAAACAAGAAAGAGTAGTTTCAGTTGCCAAAATTCACAACTATATTTTATTAACGCCTCAAACTATTCATGTCTACTTACTAGTTCCACACCAGAAGCTCGTAGCGCAGAGCCAACAAGCAGAACTTCTTCATAAACCTCCTTGTAGGTCTTCCAAACATAAGGTCCTATCTGAAGAGATTCAAACAGATAAATAAGAGATGGAGGCAATTCATCAGCTGGACATGTGGACATGAATATAAACTAGCATTGCATTCCATAAGTTCATAATAGTTCACCTTTCCATCCACAATTTTACGCCATCCAAGCATTCGATTTCCAGGAAACTTCTGCGCAGATTGACTGTAGTACATGAAGAGCTTTTTACTAACCCAGAAATCAACTGGTGTATTCTTAAGGATAAATAAAATAAGAATTAAATTAAGTTTACCCCCCAAATCTTTGGTGGCAAAATCAGTTCAGTCCTACAACTTTTTTTTAAATCAGTTTGCCCCTTCAACTTTCATAAACACATCAGTTAGGTCTAATTTTTGAATTCCTCTCGAAATATGACGTCACTAAAGCTGTTGGAACTGAGAAAGGGACCCATAATTTCAGACATTTCGTTGAAAATGAAGGGATAAAGCTGAATTATGGGTCCCTTGTCAATTCCAACAGTTTTGGTGACGTCATATTTCGAGGGAAATTCAAAAATTGGATCTAACTGATGTGTTTATGAAAGTTGAAGGGGCGAAATGATTTTAAAAAAAATTACAGAACTGAACTGATTTTGCCACCAAAAATTTGGGGGGTAAACTGAAAATTTTTCATAAAATAATATAAGCTTAAGCCACAATATTCATAGGTAACTGATTGTATGAACTGTAAGTTAAATAGTTATAGGAACTGGAATCACCTAAAAACATCCCAAGCTGTATTTATTTCAGGATGAGGGGGAGGAAAATCATTTTTGGAAAGTAAATTCCGATACACTGGACCAACTGAAGGCTTCCCATTCTGTCCTTTCCTTCCTTCCTCAACTTTAGCTGAGAACATCTTCATTCTCGTTTAATATTTTTTTTTTTCTAAAAAAAAAAAAGAAACACCTCCATGATATATCAAGTACAAGCATGTTTCATTTAGACAAAATGAATCAAAGTTAACATGGATTACTTCAATTTAACCATCAAATATACATTTACGGAGTGTTCTTCACCAAATAATCATATTGAATGATGGAACTAAAAATTATTGAACACACAAAAAGATTATGGGAACTCGATCCAAATGGGTAATATGAGTTCTGACTTCTGAGAATGAGGCGGATGCACAGGGAAGCCAAAGATAATGTCTATCTAACTTCCACCCGCTAAAACGTGAAATATTTAGTGTTCTAACTTCTAACTACCACACATGGATTACTCTTGTAACAATGCAGAACGCCAAATCGATCTCCAAAACAAACAAATCCAAATAAACGAAAGCGGTTGACATACAACCAAAGAACCATGAACGTTTCTCTGACGTACTGTACACATTTATAAGAACTCGAAATTCAAAAAAAACTTCTAAACCGAGTACATATGAAGCAGAACACATATATATGAATTCCTAACTATATTATAATGTAAAATTGTGTTGAAACACACAGTACATATATAAACATATTCGAACAATTAAGCAGATATACGAAGCCATTTAAAACAAGGGAACTTACTATATCTATGTTGTGTTTGAGAGAGAGAGAGAGAGAGAGAGAGAGAGAGAGAGAGAGAGAGAGAGAGAGAGATAGTAGTA
>NC_020491.1:20576507-20578294 GCF_000184155.1 Fragaria vesca subsp. vesca
TATATATATATATATATATATATTGTGAGGGAAGAACCGAAGAAGTGTTGTTGGTGTATTAGTTGCTGGTTGAAAGGATAGGTGGGAAGGAGAAGGTCTATTTATTACTAACGCCGGCCTAACCTATCCGATGCCATTTCGTTTCTGAGAAAGCCAGAAAGTGAAATTATTCCTCTCGGTGCTCTCTATCGTTTTCAGCTGTATCATTTACTTTTATGTATGGCCACTAGCTAGTACTGAAAGTTTGTGCATGCATGTGCATATTTAGAATAAAGAAAATACAACATATATGCTAGCTACTCCGATCTATCAAAACTACTGTATTCATCATATCATGGACTTGTAAAAATATGCCATCAAGCTTCTAATTAGAAGCTTCACGTTAATTCAATTTCTTTCACGACACACAGCATCATCGATCCTTAGAGTGATCGACATTTCACAATCGGATGCCACAACATTGGGTAATAAGCCAATTACGATCGAGATCGAGCAGAAGCAACGTGGGTAGAGAGAGACCTTAATGATGCTAGTTAATTGAGTCATATACTGGTTGGGCCGTTGGGGTAGAGACTGCTGTTGGTTTCCTGATGCATATGCTTTTCTGAAAATTATACAGCGCACCCGGGTGCGCCGCGCATCCGTCCATCTCCGCCGTCTATTTTAAAAAACTGAATACGCTCTCATGATTTTCATCACTAATGAATGATTTATCATCTGGTTCGTGATCTCCGTTTCAATATATAGTACGTACGTATGTATATATGCGTTTCATATAAGTAACAGTTACACATCAAATCGATCGGGTTCATACATATGTTACTGTCAAGCACTATTATGTATCAAATGTCTGATAGACACAATACATAGTACCCTAAGAAGGCAGTATCTTGTGGACCTTAATACAGTTGGGTGCCATTGATGTAACACAAAAGGTTGAGGTTTATGGCCATTGTGTTATGATACAGCTGATATATCCTTTGATATTTCTCTTTTTCGACTGACCGATATATGCAAAACTACTCCGATAGCATCAAAACTTTTTCATATTTAAGATATTTAGAGTGTATCTTCAATATTTCAGAGAACTATTTATAAAATTTGGTACGTACTTTGGTCATCATCATTTACCCTTTAGTCCTCATATCTTATGTGTTCTTGTCTCAAGTTTTGATTTTATCAGTTTAAACACAAGATGCAATAGGATCTCAAATGAATCGCAAGAAGACAACAATCAATATGATACGTTTATGTGGAGAAATACATGACATAGAGTCTCTTTCTACATGTAGAAGTTAATAAGTATATATTTTTATATATAAATCTTTGAATTAAATATTTCATAATAAAATATTATTTTCTCGTGTATCCCCAATATATTCGATATTCCCTTTTTCAAAGTTCCGATAGATATAAAGATATTGGTATTTTAAGAATGCGTCTATTATCACCCCACAAATCGTTTTACTCACCCCACACGTTAATTTATTAAAAGACCAATATACTCTGATGTAAAATTACAGCAAGAGATAATAAAATGTTACAAATTACAATTTTTTTTTAAATCTTTTTTTTTCTTTTTTTTTAACTTTTTTATTAAATAACTCACACACTCTAATTCATAACGTCAAAGTTGTTTAGTTAACCACCTTAACCAACCATGCCATGGCTCACCCTACACATGTCAATGAGTTTTTTTTAATCTTTTTTTTTTTAGATAGACATGTACTTCATAAAACCTTAGCCCATAATTTATCATATTCGGTCGTTTTATGAAGTCTGAATAC
>NC_020491.1:20578314-20587900 GCF_000184155.1 Fragaria vesca subsp. vesca
TCTTTGTTGATGCATCGTCTATCCCTTTGCTCATTATTTCTCATGTCGATTTTGTATGTAAATTTCCATATCTAGTCGCTCACTTATATTCAATTTATTTTTTTTTCATCGGCATCAGAACTTTTTCCAAGTAGAGTACATTTACAAACATTGTGCATCTTGACATCGACGAATACCAATGAGTTAAGTTTGCGAGTTTTTTCTTGTTCTTTAATTGGGATTTATACTTTAATGTGATTTTTTTTGTTCAGTTGGTGATTTCACTTGCCCAAATGATATTAAGGTTATGGTTTTCTTCAATTTCTTTTCGTTTTTGGAGTTCAATGGCTATTGGAAGAGCCTGATATTGTGTGTATTGCAAATGGATGAATAAATTAAATTCAAAATTAAATACGCGAGGTGAGAAGAGATCGAATGTACGGTGAACAAAGCAAATTTGAAATTGAAAAAATATATGTAGGGTGAGAAATGAATGTAGGGTGAACAAAGCAGAATTGAGAAAATTGTATTTTAGGTATTGTAAATGGGAAAACAAAGTAGACTTACAATTAAAAATATATAAGTGATGAGGTGTGAAGAGAACGTGGGGTGAGCAAAGTAGTTTGTGGGATGGCAATAGACGCACCCTATTTTAATCCTTGCTTATGAACTAAGGCTTTAGTTTGTTTCGAGGAAAGTAAGCATCATGAAAGGAATGTTCATTTCCTGTGTTTGGGGAAGTAGAAGTAATGGAAACAGTTTCCTGATTAAAGAGAAAATATGAAGTAAAAATGGTTCATTCCAAAATTCAATGGAACCAATTTCCTTCCTTTTTTCCCTGCATTTATTACTCATAACCTAATATTTTATTATATTAATTGTCAACTTTTTAACAACTTTCCTAATGACTTTCTTTGTGTTACCGAAATGACTTTCTTTGTGTTACCAAACATCAAAATGAAAAGTTCTTATAAAATTGCATTCATGTCCACTTTCCCTTCCCATGAAAAAAAGAAAGGAATTACTTTCATTTCTGAAAACCAAACGAGGCCTAAATTTGAGTATTTCACTACTTCCGTATGCCCTTCAGTCATCTTTAATTAGCTAGGTCGGTGGCTGGCGATAACTTTTTTTCTTCGTTGACGTCAAAGGCTAAGACTTTGAGAGATTGAAGCAAAAGCCGGTCCGACTCTTGAAGTTTATTGAAGAATAACGAAAATTACAAGTGGAGAGAGATAAAACAACCGAATCTCCAAATCAAAAAGGAAACAAGTTGCGTATAGCCCGAGCTATAGAAAAGCAATGACACTGGCCCCCGATGCAAAATTTTACTACCTATATAATAAATGGAACATCACGTGTGGATGAGCTCCTGACTAAGCTAGCTAGGTTGCAAATACATTTAAAATAAATAAAGGGTGCGGCTATTTCCACTCCACTAAATACTTAATTCATTCCACACCTTATATTTTACTTTTAATGTTCCAATTCTGCCTTTAAATTTTGTGGTTTTTATTTTCTTTCTTTTAGTTTCCTGAATCTGATAAAATCTAAAAATATATACAAATATCTCATCAATATATTTAATGCAGACCTCCATTCTTCTCAAACCGCATCCTATATATATTCTCCTCGATCTCTTTTTTGAGTTCCTTCTTTACAATTATGAATATATATATATATATGCATATATGAAAGACTATATTTGAGGCCATAAATAAAATAAAAATAAGAACGAACAATCCCACCACACTGTATAACCACTCAGTTGAAGATTAAAGTGATTTTCAAATCTGATTTGAAAGATGTAGAGAATTGTTGTTGTTAGGATTTTATAGATTTTAGTTTAATATTATATTTTCACAAAAATTCTTGATTATGGGGTTAGTATTGGAATATTTAGTTTAAAATTGAAATGTGAGGTGAACAAAATATTTGGTGAGGTGGTAATAGCCGCACCCTAAATAAATAAGGTTAGAGAAATTTTATTCACACCGCAGATAGCTACCTCATGAAGGTCATGGCATATGAAAATATGAACTCAATCACGTGCCCAGGTGCGGGATTGGTTTTCCCTTCACATGTAACAATCATGCCCTAGCTCATCCTTGATAGGTAAAACTTTGTTGATCATCAACGTCAATCGGGACTTCTTGCCTGTATCTTGCATCCAGCGATTTGGTGGTGTGATTGCTAAATTTACTCCTAGTTAGACAGAAATTTATAGTGCCCACAAATTGATCCCAAAACTGATGATTTGAATAAGGAATTAGGTATGGTGCATTGTGAATGAGGATAGTTTTAAAGTTTAGGATTGTGTATGTAATAAAATGTTATAAAAGGTTAATAGAATGTGTATCAAATATGAGATATGTATCTAGTATTTAGCTATGTGTGAATAAAATTTCTCAACAAGTGAAAAACTAAATCATCAAAATTGAAATTTACATCTACTTACCCAAACTGTCACCATGAAAATGTTCATGAAAGAAAAAGAAGCACACCATATGCTATAATTCGCTAATGCATTTGCAACCTAATTCTCCTCATGAAAGATATGTGAAAGATCGGTGCATTTGAAAAATACATTATAATTAAGCAATTGCGCCAAGGCACCAAATATAGGGGCCGTAGAAAATTCTTTTTTGAAATTTTGTTTCGACACAGCACCGGGACATGCTCCTAGTTATCTCTGGCTGGCTGTGCATCTTAAACCAGCCAAACTGCCATCACTTTTCTCACACCCAAACCACAAATTGCTTTCGTGAAGCAGTAGACATGGAAAATGGAATATCCATACATTAGAAAGAGCTTCTTCATTTGGCAAGAGACTCGGACAACAAGCCAATACAGTAACATTCCTAAATCTTGCAATTCAACAATACTAATGTTACAACCTAGACTACACCAATTCCTAACCATCAAACTATGCTACTCAAGACTACATTATGGAAGTTAAAATCTAGGCAAGCCAATACATTAACATCCCTAACTAGGCAATGAAGACTAGATAGAAGCTAAAATCCAGAGCGAAGAACAACCAAGTCTCCAAACTGATACCTAATAAGCTTGAAACCCCATCTCTGAAGAAACTTAACAAATCTCAGCGTGGGTTATTACCCATCCAAGAAAGCTAAGCATGTAGGTAAGACTATCTAAAGGCCTATCTCAAAGGGAGCAAAGTTGTCTTTTCAAAGTCAGAACGTGCATTCTTAATGCTCTCATTGATAGCATCAGCACTCGACTGCAAGCTAGCAATGTCACGTTCTTTAGACCCTATAGCTGCCTTGATCAATGCATGCTTCTCCTGTAACTCAGTTATTCTTTTCTTGATACTATCAGCCTCAACTTCAAGTTTTGATTTCTCATGAGTTTGCTTCACTATCTTACTTTCTGCATCTTTTGATTTGCCCTCAAACTGTACTTGCCTTTGTTTGATAGACAAAAGTTCATTCACACGCCCACGTAAAATGGTAACATTGAATCCATATTTTTCCAAGTCAAGAAGACTCTCCAAAATGCTATCAAAAACCTGTGTAGGATCATCAAAATGCAGACTCGATATCTTGTCCACCAAACTGGAAAAGGTCACCATATTGCCAATAGCAAACCCCTCACGATATTCCTCTTTACATTTAACCAAGGGACGAAAATGAGGATTTTGTGGCATTATTCTGAACACGTCAAACGATTCGATTGCTTTCCAGATTGGGGAGCTCTTCACAAATGGCATAATTTGGTTCTCATCTGGCGGCACAGAGTCATTGACTGAATCAACTGGAGTAGAATCTCTTGCATGCCTAACTTGTTCAACAGTCTTACCTGGGTATGGTCCAACAGAAAAAGCAGATAAAGTCAGAATGGTTACTAGAAATACAGTCACAATCAATATATGAAGTAGCTTACTTAATTCATCCATGTTTGCTGCACCCTGCATTCCACCAAACCATGTGGAGAGAGGTCGGTCATCATCATCTGTATTTTGTGACGCTTGAACACGGATCCTAGCAGCTTCATTTGGTATACCCCTTGTTCCAGGAACATCAGCTGTATTTCTCCTAGATGCATCTTGCGAATCTAAATGCCAGATATGATTTCAGAATGCAAGGTAAAGAGAATAAAAAACAATATCTTTCATCTGAGCGAGGAGAGTTTGATTGCAGCATGCTTAACACATGCAAGTCGGTGGGGAAGCCTTTTTATTAAACTTTTGTTTCCATTTTTTTATTCAAAGAGAAAACAGTTATGTTCTACGGAATCAACACAGACCTACTCTTTGTTAACTGCCGACAGAATTGTTTTCTGGGTTAAGAGGACGCTCCTTTTAACTTTACTATTTCCAAAGTTTTAGATTTCAGATAATGTTTCCAAACTGTCTAGTGCTTCATGTCCTTCCTCCCTTCTATGAAATTTTTTCAAGTTGCTCAAAACACCAGAGAACAGCCTAAGCATGCAGCTCATCTGCTCTTTTCATAACTGGTAGGCTGAATATGAAATCAACTTACATACTCATACCTGAAGCATCCTGACCTTCGGGAACATGCAAAGCAACTTCGTCAAGTCTCTGATCTTCTAGAGCAATTTTGTCAGCAACATTTGATCCATTTAGTTCCCTAACTGTCGGTTTTTTTTTTTTTTTGTAGATCAGAAACAAACTTTTATCAACATAAATATATACAGTTCAAAACAAGGCACTAATATCTCTAACAAACAGAACATAAAAAATAAATTACAAAGAAAACATTAAAAGCATTAACTTGGTACAATGAAAAAAGAAAATGCCAAAAGCTCGACAGGCATTACAATTAAAAAAAATAACATGAAAAAAAATTGTCTCAACTTTGAAGAACTGTTGCTCAGAACAAAATGAAACTCTCTATCAACCTTTGTCGGGGGGGTAGAACCCAACCTCCTCACCACCCTAAAGATTGCCAACACAGTACATCCTCCAAACACCAACCCCTTCTTGCTACTCGAAGGAAACATAAACATCTGGCACAATAAGGCAGCGCAACAATGCACCATCTCACACTACGCCCCGTATCATCTTACATTAGACTTCAAAAACTATTTCTGCCTCAACTATAGCAATAGGGCAGTGGCAAGGCAGATGATGTGAGCTTACTATAACTTGTATCATGGAATCAGGTTCATGTCATAATGGAGTAGGTAGTTCAATCACAACTAGTAGTTGTCTGTTTTTAGTTTTGTTTTGTCTTTGAACAAAGAAAAAGAATAAAAAAAAAAAAAAAAGAATCTTGAATATTTGAATGCATCAATGTTGTCCGTCTTACTACTTTTAATAACTCCATTAAATGAAAGAAAGGTCCCCAAAATCTAAGATGATCTGACGTTTACATGGGACTGAATTTGCACCCAATCTTTTATATTTAAGCATTGCTTCCTCTCATTGGAAACTCTAGGATCAAATATTGATTAAATTGCAACAAGATAAGCCAAATAGAAACAAAAGAGGCTGACATAGTGCCAAATACGCTAAATATACCAAATTAAAGCACATCAAAAACCTCTCTAATTGGATAGTGTAAATTTCAACTTTAGCAAAATAGATGGCCATATATTTAGGTTGAATCTGAAAGATCAGTCAAATGATTTAGTGTTTAAGAATGTTTACCTCCCTGTGAGGCTTGTGAGCTTACGATCACCAACTTTCTAGGTCTGCCCCTCTTTCTTTTGTGGCTGCTTAAATCAGTTGGTTGCTGCTTAAAATCCTGAGAAAATAAACACCAACATCCATAGGCATACCATTGATATAATTAAGAACAGACAGCTGTAGATAAAAGAAAATTTGTTAGAGTGATCTCTCACTCAATGGTTATACCATGTCAGGAAAAAGAACCAGGCTACGGAGGAGGTTATCCAAAACTGAATCACTGCCATGTTCAGCTGACATAACCTGGGTGTTGATAGCTTATTTTAGATAATATCAAATTATTACTGATAGCTTCAGTCTGTAGAGCTTCACAATGGCATTTTTAGTTTTCATTAAATACATTTTTTTTTAGCTAGCCTATTTGATTCTGTGATACGTTTACTTAAGTTACTTTCCAGCTACAGAGTCCAAACACCAATAACTTCCCAGACCATCCAAATGATTTACCATCAATATGTTTTAATTCATGTAAAGGAACAGAAAAGTTCTCGCTGACAGAATCCACATAGAAGTTTGATTTACAAATAACTTATTTTGACTTCTGGGAGACCAATTCTATATTGCTTACCGTGCTCTCTTCTTGTGCTTGACCGTTTGCATTCTTCTTCTGATCTATCATGAGCTTCAGCAACTCTTCGTTGGGAATCTCACATGGATATTGAGCTGCCTCCTTTCCATTGACTTGCGACCCAGTAATGAGAGGTAATTCAGCTTCTTTACTTATGCCCTCCTTTTGAACAACATTTCCAGCAGAACCAATAACTCTGTAATCTTCCTTACCTGCAACTCAACTGTTTAGACACAACTTTTTTTTTTTCCCTACATAAGCCCAAACACTGCAGAGTTGACTGATAAACATGTGTACCTCTTTCCTTATGTTTCTCTTGACTAGGAAGCGCACATATTACCGCTTCCTGGGAACTTCCAACTAGAGCCTGTGAGCGCCTTCCTTTACTTTTGACAGAATGCATCTGGTTATCTAGCTCACCATCTTTCTGTTGCTTTGTCTTCTACACACGTAATGTGAGAAATGGTGATCAGGAAGAAAACAAATTAGAGGAGATAGCATCGCTTATGAACTACTCTCGATCAGATCTCTGTCTTAGTACTTTATAAGTAAACTTTTTTTAATCTCTAAAGAAACAGTGTACCACAATGCTTAATAAGATGTGGTATCGGTCCCAACGAAGCCCCGGCATCAAAGCTCTCTCTCTCTCTCTCTCTCTCTCTCTCTCTCTCTCTTCATGGATTTCGCAGGTCAAAAATTCTTGAGCAGAACAGATAAAATTTAAGAGAAGAGATTTAAAACTCACAACTTTCTTTTCACCATGCAAGCTCTCTACTTGAAAAAGCTGATGACTAAGAGCCGGCTTTCTTACTCGTCTTGATCCTCTAGTTCCACTGCTTTCCATGCTCCCAGTGGCCAACTCAGATAGAATTTCTTTATCATTGGGAGTTTTCCTCAATTGCCGTGGTGTACCAGATGATGTAGCCTCTGACACTTTGTCGTCCTTCAACTTTTTTAAAGGACGTGAGTCTGTAGCAATACCATTAGGCGCTACATCCTTGATGCTTTGGGTATAACTTGACTGCTCCTCAAGATTTTTCATTGAATTAGTTGATTCAGGGTTATCCCCTGCAGCACCAGTGGTTTTCTGTTGTGCAGCCACCTGACTGACCTCAGGATGGTTGGAACCATTCTGTACAGGCAGTAGTTTGACCAAATGCTCTTCCTCTGGTTGAGAATCTGAAGCACCCAGTATCTCCTGGAACAGAGCCCAATTAGCTACCAATGAATATAATACCCAGGAAACACTAACTAAGCTTCAAGTCATGCAACAAACTAAACTTTTGGCTTTAATGTACCTCACTTGCATCAAAAGAAATATAATTTTTTTATAATATATTAGGTCGATACATAATAGTGAGCCCCACAAAGAACCTATAATATCTTAATATGGATTAACCTATCACCAAGTACGGCCAAACAATATGAACTGCAAATGAGATGTAGCAATACAGTTTCAATAATGATTCTGCAACCCGCCTTCTCCATTGTCCTCTCTCCCACAATCCATACTGAACAAGAATAAACTGAAAACAGATTATTCCTTAGATCCACCAATGCATTTGACATCTTTCAATTCAACAAAGACAACAAGGGGTCTTATATCGATAATGTAAGTTCCTTAGCCTCAACCACAGGTGTGAAGGCAATGTTATACAACATTGGAAATGTACCAATAAAAGGAAGAAAACCCACAGAAAAAATCTATTTTCTCATTGCGACTCTTATCTTCTATTTCTGTAAAGAGAATGGAAAGGTCGACATGGTAGAAACCCAAGTAATTAATCTGAACCAGAGAGTCTCAACTGCCATTTTTTACCAAAAAGGTTCTATTATTTTCTCGTATACAAAAATGCAGGGAGAAAACTTCCAGTGCCACAAATGAGCCTGAACTGAAAACAAAAATCGCAGACACAATAAACCTATGCAATCTACACAAAACAGCATCATTTCCACAAATTCTCAAAAAGACCAAAACAGCATCATTCCGGCAAATTCTCAAAGAAGTAGCCACTGCACTTACAAGTCCAGCTGTGCAAGTAGTTATGAACACAATCTTATCACACTCACTAACAGAACTATAGCTTTTACGATTACATGCATGACATCAATCTTACAAGGAGTTAGAACAGCAAACCTGCTTGTTGGGCCGGACCCAAATGCCGGCAACCCAATCCTCGTGGAGACGCAGACGATCCCTATCGAATTCCAGAACGTCCGGCGGGTTCTCAAAGAAGATACTATATTTGGAGTTCTTCTTGATAACTTTGCGGATAACTCCGGTCCACCAGCCGTCACGGTAGTCGGCGTCGACTATGTGGCCTTCTTCGAGATCCTGGTCAGCCACGTGAGGCGGCAGAGGCCTTATATAAGCGGAATCCACGTGCTCTTTCAGTGGCTGAGACCCGTCTTCGGTGACCAACGTCTTGTACTCCACCACAGCCTTCTTCCTCTTCTTCGATGCTGAGCTCGGAGCTGGGCTCTGCACAATGGTAGCTCTGAACCACGCTCCTTTGAACCCTTCCTCGTCGCTCCGGACCTCCACTTCTGTTCCTACGCTGAACAGCTGGGTTTGTTGTTGCTGGGATTCGGAGGCGTCGAACCCCGCCATGGGTTGTTGTCTTGATTAAACCAAACCAAACCCTAAGGGGGAGGAACAACTGGATTGTACTTGGGTTGTGGGTACTGCTGTTTCTAAACCAATCTAGCTTAGTCAAACCGAGGGCTCTCTGTGGTGGTGGATGTGAGAGACAGGGCGTCGCTTTTTTACATCTCGGTAATGAAGAGAAGATGCACAGCATTTTAGAAACTATACCCATCACGCTTTTTTTTACCCTCAAATTTGACCCAAAAGATACGTACAACGGAGTAGGAGTAGAGTTATGCTTAGAACAATAGCTCATTCGCAGCATGACCGTTTACATGTCACGCATATGTTAAAGATAGCTTTACGTATGTGTTCTTGATGTAGAAAGACTGGAAAATATTTTACATTTTATTTGTGAATCTCTGGTAATTTTTAATAGGGTTGAAGGGGTATCAATAGTTTAGGGTTTTTTTTTGTTTTTTTTTAGAAATGTAAACTTTATATAATAGAACGAATATCACAACTATCAACTATAGGAGATATCGGTAGTGGGAATAAATTCTTCACTCTCCTCCCTGCCCGAATAACAACGATTACAGTGGATAAGAACCGATAGGGGTTCAACCGTACTCTAACATATTCCAGAAGTCTCGATACATCCTTATAATCAACCATAAGAAAAAACAATTATTTCAAAACACTACATGCTAAAACTACTAGTTTATATATATATATATACACACACACACAAAGCTGATCAGGTGCGGACGTTCGCACC
>NC_020491.1:20587920-20605340 GCF_000184155.1 Fragaria vesca subsp. vesca
TTGATCAGCTTGTTGTGTGTGTGTATATATATATATATATATATGTACAGGTAATCCCCCCATTACTTTGACAAACAAAAACTAACCGACATTAAATAGTCCCCGGAAAAAACACTATAACCATGGCACACCAAACGACACGATCAAACGACACTAACCTATTAAAACCCTACATCCTCGCTCAAAGAGGAGGCTAAAACCCTCGCTCGTAGAAGAGCGACAACAACCAAACTGAACCAAACTAAAAACTCACCAAAAAAACCAAAGTCCAAATATGCTTAAGCCCAACCTAACCCATTGGACCTCTAGGTGCAGGCCCACCAATAACCCGGCCCAAAAGCTGCAACGTGGATGCAGCACCTCCCACCCCGCCGACAGCGTCGACTGCCGCCGAAAAGAGATGCACCGTCGACCACACAGAGAAGCAGCACACCTCCTTGCCAGAATCATCACCGAAAACAAGGCGGGAGACCAACCCAGATCCGGGTAGGCCTTTGCAGCCCCTTTTCCCGCCTTTAAACCGCAACACTGTTTTTGCTCCATCACCGCTTGGCCACCATGGCCTGACCATCTCTCTTTGACGACGATCAACATCTCCACTGGAGCAAAAGTTTGCAGCGATCCACCAGACACCTATTTAGACCGAACTCGAGAGAGGCCTCCATTTATCGCTCCACCTCCACCATCCTACACACCATGACTCCAGACGGCCAACAACAAATCTCGTCCGACAACGTCGTCATTAGACGCGCAGTCCTGGTACCATCTCTAACTCTTTTTCTCTCAATAGGAAGGATTGCTGTTCAATTCCATTGCAACATAAGTATCAGGAACAATATTAAATGGTGCGCTATTTTTGTCTTTGTATGTTGGTTTCTATAGAAATGGATGAATAAAGTATGTCACTGAATGTATGAGTGCTCAGGCTAAAGCTAACATGTTTAGTTACACTATGTTGTCTTGGACCAAGCCTCCTATCAACTAGTATGAGTTAAACATCGATATGGTACTCGAATTTCTCATTCTGGGAAAATTGGCGCCGGAGAAGTTATTAGGGATCATAGGGGTAGTTGGGTGTGGTTTCCAAATTAATTTAGGTGTGGGTGAAATCCTTGATGCTAAAGTCTGGGGCTTATTTTATGGTCTTGAGATTGAGTCAGATTCTGTAATTCTTGTGTAGCTGATGCAAAATCCTAGCTCTGGTATGCACCCCACTTGGCTCTCTCCTTGATGGTTGTTCTTCTATGATGTATAGATTGCAAAATGTCAAGCGGTCTCACATCTTCAGAGAATGTAATATGGTTGTTAATGTCTTGGCCAAGAATAGTATTATGCATGATCTTAGTCTCATCACTTTTGAAGACGCTTCTGCTCATGGCTCTGTTAGAGCTAATGTTACTAGGGCTAGAAAAACTGGATTCTCCTCGTGTTTACTTTTTTTTTTTTTTTTTTTTTTTTTTTTTGCTTTGGGCCTTTTGGTTCCCCTCTGTAAAAAAATAAAAAATAAATAAAAAAAAAGTGTATACGAAATTTCGTTCTCCTACCGATTTCCCCCAGCTGGAAATCATGAAATTAACCCAGATTCATATTTGACACGGACTCTCAGACTCCAACACAACCCATCGCATTTTTCCTGGACGCCCTTGCTTCTTCATTCATGGCGTCTCTCACAACCTCCTGGTTGCCCAAAACCCCAATTCCTTCTCCCCAAATCCCAGCCAAATCCCATCAATCCCCACAATTCATGCTTGTAAAACGAACAAGGATCTTTCTGGGTTCCTCCGTTAGAGCTTCCAACTCTAGTGCTGCCGCCGAGTCTTCCTCTTCCTCTTCTTCTTCTTCTCCGGGTCTCTACTCGGCCAAGCAATTCGACCTCACAGTTCCCAACGTCGACATGGTTCTCGAAGACGTGCGCCCCTATCTCATCGCCGATGGCGGAAACGTCGACGTTGTGTCTGTCGAGGACGGCGTCGTTTCTCTCAAACTCCAAGGTGGGTTTTTACTAGTTTCATTTTCTGTTTTGGGTTTAATTTGATTACAAAAGAAAATCAACGTTTGAGTTTCAATTTGTGGTAATGAGCATGTGTTGGGCGGGTGAAACAGGGGCTTGTGGAAGCTGTCCTAGCTCAACCACCACCATGAAAATGGGGATTGAACGAGTGCTTAAAGAGAAGTTTGGAGATGCACTCAAGGATATTCAACAAGTGTTTGATGAAGAAAACAGGGAGACCACAGTTGAGGTGAGAGCCTTTTCGATTTCTCGACATTAATTCAGTGTTGGATGGATTGTTGTGAGGAGTGAGTTTATGATTGTCTGCCCAACTTGAAAGTGCAGGCAGTGAATGGTCATCTCGATATATTGAGGCCGGCGATAAAGAACTTTGGTGGGAGTGTGGAAGTGTTATCAGTTGAAGGTGGAGATTGCCATGTAAAATACGTAGGGCCTGACTCCATTGGATCAGGAATCAGAGCTGCTATTAAGGAGAAGTTCCCAGATATCGTCAATGTTGTGTTTACCGGATAGCTCATAGCTCAGCTTGCCCCATCAATTTGTTGGACATGCTCTAGGTCTGATATACACCTAGCACGACTCGTATTTGTATATCTTGTTGAATAAGTGATTGCCATTATTTTCAGCAAAGATGAGTATGTTTCTGTATCAATTGCCAGACCAATTGTTGTACTTTCTGGACTCCAAGCCTCCAACTTTGCTCTTGTTACTTGTAAACACGTTTGAAAATGGAGTTACTGTATAATGTAGCAATTCAAAAGTTTGGTACAGGTGAATATGCTGCTTTGAGTTGTCTAATATTACAGAGGCACTCGGAAGTTCCGGCGAACATAGTCACTTGTCCTCTGTTGTATTAGTAGAAGTGATCACTGATTTCAGCCAGCGTGAATAATTGATCAGAAACAGCGTGTACACAAAATAGCAAGTGAGCGTCCAAGTCACCAGGCCCTGCAAGATCAAATGCATCAGAAAAATGAGAACCACCCAAATGTTCAACAGTTATTTCATTTTTGCATTAGAATGGTAGCAGTTACCCCCACCTGGCCAAAGATTTCAACATTTGCTTGTGGATAATACCAAAGGTGGAAGAACCTGAATATTAGCAGGAGATAGTTGCATCAACATATATGAGCAGTTTGTGATGATTCCCTAAAACAGAAGGATAAAGGAGGAGGAAGCCTTACTTCATTAAGGGTGTCTCAGCCAGTGGGCAGGCCAGACCAACTATGCTTGCAAGGAGGAAGCCGAACCATGTCCGGTTCACAGAAAACCATATAAACTCAGCCGCTACAAATAGCACGTATGCTTCAATATTGTCTGCAACTCCTGCTTTGTACATCTCGGCGCTCAACTCTATAAATAGCACCAGTGCGCTGTATCGAACAACAATGCACTTCATAGCACATGAGTTTCAGATCACTCATGATTGTGTTTCACAAGCATTTGCAATTGTGCATAGATATGATTATTTTTCTTTCACGAACATTAAGTTTGCTCTTGCCATAACGTGAACAGTAACTGTGGAATGAAGAAAACATGGAAAGCATACACATATTACGGTAGTTGTTGCCTATACTTACAACAAAGAGGCAAGCATTTTCTGTTGGTTTCCCTCTGGAATCTGTTTGGAGGCCCTTTCATCCAAGAAGAGTTGAAGCAAACCGACAGTGCAGTAGAACAATCCAAGTAAGACGGGAACCTATTGAATCAACAAAATACGCATTCACTAATTTTTCTTGAAAGAAAAGAAAAGAGGAGAGATGCCTTATTAAGCGAACAAATGCTGGCAAGTTTAATGAGTTTACCCAAACGTTAGTGTGAAGAGGACCAATATTGGTTGAGCCATTCTGATACACCACAAGTTCTACCCTTGAATGGATTCCATCAATTAGAGGACCAAGGACAAAACCGGAACCGAAAAGTGAAAATGAGAGGGACGGCCAAGTGGTTTTGAGGCTGCTGCTGCTTCTGGTTGATGGTGTGCTTTGCTTTCTGATACAGCAGGAAGGCCTACGCCTAATGAGCAAACCTTGCTTGCTCTGGGCATTGTTAGGAAAATTGTGAAGAGAGAATGGAGCAATGCCAATGAGGGCTCGCATCTAAGGATTCTGGAACCAACCTTATATTCTTCCCTTCTCTTATTCAGAATTCAGATTTAGATAGTGGGAAAATTTCAAGGTCATAAGTAACATTATTCATTGGGGAAAAAAAAAAAAAAAAAGGTTAATATGTAACATTGTGAACCACAAAGTGATCTGGGATATTTTGGAGGCCCTTGTCCTGTCATCTCTTCATTGACGTTGTTCAACTCTTCTAAGCATTAACCAGTCGTCTACTGTCTAATGTTTATGGATGCTTGCCATGTTTTCCATTAGTCAAGTCATGCCTTCAAAACTCTTGAGGCAAAAGCCCTTAGGTTAGATGGAGTGTTGATGGCGAGTTTGGATAAAGTATAGCACACGATCGTTGGCAATAAGGATGGCAATGGGTAGGGTAGGGTACGAGGATCAAAATACCGTACCCATACCTTTTTACATTTCTCATCCCCGTATCCGTAATTAGATAACGGGGATTCCCTATACCCGTACCGTTTAGGGATTACGTTTCCATACCCGTACCCGTTAATAATTATGTATTAAATTTTTTTTTTAAATACGAAATACAATTATATAAAAGTATGAAATTAAAATCAAATACCAAAATAAATAAGTTTCATGCTTCAATCTAATAAAAATAAATACAAGTCTTGATTAAAACAGAACAATACCGGTAAATTTCATTAAGAGAATAAAAATATATAATAAAAATGAAGGTCTATTAAATGTTTATTAAGAGAATCACAAATTTTTTTACATAAATATTTATTTATAAATTATATATAAATATATATATATAATAAATTATATAATTGTATATAATAATATTTTCATCCTTAATGGGTGAGGATGATGACGAATATCAAAATACCATACCCGCCCCGTACTCGATTTAAGAATCCGAATATTGGGGATCCCCATCCCTGTTACCCGTTTATACCCGTATATCTTCCCTGTTAGGATCAAATACCCGTGGGTACCCTACCCGCTAAGGATTATTGTCATCCCTAGTTGGCAAAAAAGCCAACAAGATTGATTGAAACTGTTAAGTGCATGGACACACGATGAATCCCGAAGTGTAAAGGCACAAGTGATATAGAATGTAAAGGTGAAATCGATAAAAATAAAATTTGCCTTGAAAGAATCATTATTTATGTACATATGAGCACAACCTGACTGATAGCAAAGTACATATTATACAGAATGTATGCATAAATACCTAAATATAACATTCATCAGCACTTCTCTTCACAAGAGAAAATGTAAAACCTAGAGTTAAAAAGTAGAACAATGAACAAAAGAGTTCAGCTTAGCTCTCATGATTCTGACCAACTACTACACATAATCTAAATTTTCCTAAAGACAAATGGACTTCCACTTATGACATGCACATAATTCGGCTGTTTAATGGTTGAGCCAACTCACCACTTACCTTCTAGGTAAGTCCATATAGCAGATTCTCTGGACTTGTGTCACCGGTTACATCTAACTACGAAACACATGAAAGATAGAACATATAGCATGTTCTCCAATTCGTAACACCAACTTTTAAATCTTCATCATCATAAAGCTTAGAGCTTTACACTAATTAATTTATGCATCCTCCAATTCACTCGACTTAGAGCTGTTGTGCTTGTTCTGAAACTACAGATCCGGTGCCTTTAACTTCCTTGGCCTTTTAGACTGCGCTGGTGACGAGGGAGCTTCTGATACCCTACCAGGTCCCTATAGAAAGACACAATACAATGACCATTATATCACATTCCAGAAAAAAGCGCCAGGGTGGGGGGAAATAGTACGTAATGTACCTTGCGCTTCTGATCTCGTTTACCAACTCTTTCACCTGAAAACGCATGGAGAAACATAAGTTCAATAGCATAAAAAATTTGCTTGAATAAACACTTAAAGTCAGGCATGGAAAGAATTAGAAACCCAATGCAACTAGATAATTCCCAGTTGGCCGTTGATATATTACCTCCAAACGCCATCGAGTCAGGAACAAACGTGCGATCCTGATCACCACAATATGCATACAGGGATTTAGTAAAGTCACAAAATTCTCAGTATTTACAGGCATAAGAAGGCTTCCAACTGACAAGCCCTATTGCAAGAAGAGAAACTGACCTTGGGTGTGCCTGGTGCTTCATAAGTACTGTCACGATAAGATGAACCATCTGCCTCCTTATATTGCAACTGATGACCCAAAAGTATTCATTTATGTCAAAGAACATAATTAAGTGGGGAAAAAAAGGTACAGTTTAAAACACCAAGTAATTTACAAGTGGACAGAAATAAATTGATACACATGGGAACATTGCCAAATGGCTCAAATATGTTTAAAAGACAGTACATTAGAGGCATATAAGCAGTTTAAATGGGAAAGGGTTTACAATTTTTTAAACTGCACTTCAGCAACCAAGTGGTTTTCAAATGCACAGATATAAATTGCAACAGATGAAACTACGCCAGGGTTGCTCAAATTTGTTGATAGGCGATATAAGCAGTTTAAAAAGGGACAGGGTTATTTCAAAATCTCAATTTCACACTTTCACGACCAAGTTGTTTACAAGCGCACACAAATAATAAACTGCAAACAATACAAGGGATGCTCAAATTTGTTCAAAAGACAGTACATTAGAGGGGATAGACTTAAGAACCAGACCCATACAAACCTTTAAAGTTAGAAACATATCAGTGATACACAACTATACATTACACATACGCCAACAGTAATGAAGTTGAGTATAAAAGGAATAGCTAAGCAATACCTCTTTCTGAAGATTCAGTAGAGTCAGTATTTCTTTTCTTAATTCAAGATGCTCTGAACAAACAACTTTAGTTGGAACTCTTGGTTTTAGATTAACCTGTAGACATAAACGTAGAATTTAAATTGTTTAGTGGTAACAATGAGGAGAAGGAAGATAATGATAGGATGTGTTGCTCTGACATAAAGAAGTCCTTAACAATGAAACATGGCAATATTTAATGGATTTGTGACTGTAATATAGATAGCTAGTCAGCAATAAAAAGTCAAGGACCATTTATTGATCTCAATTCAACCATATCTCAAACAGCTTAGAGAACCATATCAGTATATCATGATAAATAACTTTCATTGAAATAATAGATAATAATAGAACAAGCACAAGAACCATGAACTCTATGGGCACGTCGGTCAAATGAAAATTTTAGAAGCTGTTACAACACAAAGAAATAGTTCTTTTATTTATAGATATGAAGGGACTAATTTCCAAGTGATCTTAAATATCTGATTATAAGTTTTAAACTCAGGACACTAGAATATTTGGAAAACAAAATTATGAAGACAAGATTCCAAGAGATAGGACATCAGCATGTACATAATTAACTGTTCTAGAAGAATTGTACAGACCCCAAGTTCTTGTAAACTTTGTTCAACACGCTTGATAGTCCGAAGTCCAGCAGAAGAGCTTGCAGCTATGATCATCTGGTCGAGCGCATATGTTCTAAGATACACTCGAAGCTGCAAAATTTTCCATACCAGTCAGATTAGCTTTGCATATTTCAGAGAAATACACAGATTATTATTCAGATAGTGGTAGATAGATAACTTTTAGTTCATGGAGAAGTAAAAGTTTGTACTGGAGCAAATTAATAAAGTAAGTTCAGTTGCTTGGGGAACAGATGAAAAGTTAACATTTAAGGAAGTTAATAAACATACCAAGCGAAGAGTGCTTAGAGTGGAAGAATTATCTGCCATCGAAGTTGAAGGTGCTGCGGTGCTGGATAATGGTGATATACTCTCATCATTTTCACGACCAGCGAATGTGACAGGCAACTCCAAATCTCTAGCACTCTGAAAAGGCAAAATAAAGCAACATAGGATTATGAATAAAACAATAATAGTGTTCCTTCTGATTTTATACCATCAACACAATTGGATGATTTAATGTGTATATGATGCACAGTAAATACTCATGATGATAATTGAATGGGGAAAACAGGTTCCATACAATTACCTCCATATAGGAATTCTAAATTCCCGTATGAGTTTAACTCTATAATAAACTCTAATGATCTCTAAAAACTAAATCATTGATAAAAGTTGCTGACCAAGCCACATATTAAACCCTCCAATGTGCTATGTTTTTACATGGTCGTAAACAAATATGAAAGTTAAGTTTTCTAAGTTTAAACTTCAAAAAGACATGAAAAGTAAAAACCAAACGGGAAGATTTTCTTTGGTAATAACATTTTGAAAGACATGGGGCTGAATTCTACCCATGCACAATAGTTGGCAAGCTAAAAAAGAAAACCATTCACACAATATCCATCTGTAAGACTTACCCTTGCAACCATGCGTGCACGTGACTCGGCTATTCTCTTCGCTTCTGCAAGAACCTGAGAAAATAAAAGTAGATTAGACATGTTAATGAATACAATCTTTTTATAATGTTGAATTTGAAGATAAACCTATACCTCCACATCTTTCCGCTCTTGATTCTTTGTTTGAGAAAGGACCATGGACAGTGCTCTCTTGCGCTCTTTCTCTTGTGTAACTTTGTATGGTTCCTAGATGAAGAAGAAGATAATAGAAACCGAGTAAGAGCAATAACTTTGATATAACAAACTTAGTCACGTTGATAATAATGTAACACCAAAGAAGCTAACAAAAAGAGCAGGCCTAGTGATCCCCCCCCAAAATGTAGGTTTTTGAGAGCGCAAGACATAAAAAGCCATGCTTTCCCAGACTGTTCCTGCAGTTGATAAAAGAAAGTGAAAAACCAAGTACAAGTGCAGTTGATATAGTTAACAAACCTTAACAAGAGGGTGCCCTGATACATCTGCAGGCGATGCTGCTCTAGCAATTAAAATATGTCGAGATACTGCAATAAATAGTGGGTTCAATATCGTCATCAAGCACTGGATCAAATTACAGACTCGAACATAGAAATTAAAATGTAATGCAAACAAAATAGAAGATAATTAAACAGCGCAAGCAACAACATCCTAGTCGAGCAAAAAGACAGATGATACCGCTGTAATATCGATCCTTTAATTCCTCCACAGTACGAGACGATGGGAACCTGTCTGCTATCACAATGAAGCGGAGATCAAACTGTTGACACAAGTCGAACAACTGATCTGTCTCCTCTTTTGTCCACATCTAGTGAAGATGAGAGATAATAATAGAGAATGAGCCAACGAATACAAAAGCACTCTCGCTATTAAAACAAGACATAGAAATAAAATATATTTTTGATACCTACAGGATCAGTCAAATACTTCTCATACTCCTCGTCAGTGTATTTAATAACTTCCACAGACTGCAAAAAAAAAAAATTAAAAGAAAAAAGAAACCAACAAATAAGAAAAGCTAGATATTCACAAATGAGATGATACAAGGTTATAATTCCAAATCCATAAGAAGAGAGATGAGGATTCGTTCTGCATACCTTGTTATACTTGGCAAAGGAATAGTCACCAGTAGGCGGGGCACCATTGACAACTCTAACCTGCAAAGTAGATGTCCACCATAAACATCTTCCGAGCAGAACTCTACCATATAGAAGGCAGGTGTTGAAAATGTACAAAGACTCACCCAATGGTAAAGCTGCAAGTCATCCTTCCGCGCAGAATTCATAAAAGGAAGCCACTGCCAAGTGATCTGCAAGCAGAATGACTAAACAAACTCAACACTGGCGAAAGAAAAAGAAAAAAAAATCCGGAACGGCCTATACAAAGTGACAAATTCATACTGCCCTATACACATTGTACTATCTTGTGCACTGTAAATTTGAGCAAATGAGCTATCGGAAAAACCGAATAACCTTCTCATCGGTTGGGGGGCGTTTCTTGAGCTGCGACGGCTCAATTGCCGGCATGAGAGGTGGCACACCGCCAATTAGGGCATACACCTATAAAATTCGACAAAGCCATGAGTTCAATTCGCCACAATTTCAGAAATCGAAACAAGTGAAATTGGAGATTTTACCTCGCGTGAAATGCCATCGGGTTTGCGCTGAGACTCCTTGGGGGGTCGCGATTTCTTCTCCTGCGATAAGGGATGCGTGGTTTTGGGCAGACCCAAGATGTCCTTGGCGTCCATTCTGAGTTTTCCCCCAAATTCTAGGGTTTTGGTTTTCGGAGACAAATGGATTGGGCGGGAAGATTGGAACCTTCTAGTTTAGCCAACTTAAGAGTGAAGGGGCTGAAAATCTGAGTTCAAATTCCGAGCAGCAAAGAGAGAGACTTGACAAATCACAACCGAGCGGGAATTTTAGTTCCAAAGCGCCAAATCCTGCTAATAATAGGATCCCAGTATTTCAGAATTTCAACAAAACTTTTGTAACCCAATTTTTAGTTTAGTGCAAGGTATTTATATGCTAGAAATATACATTTATCTTTTGAAAATATATTTATCTCAGGAAAGATACATTTATTATCTCATGAAATTTAAATTAATGAAGGCACGATTCAGACCCGTTAGTTTGGGGGTGGTAATTTGGGTACTCGGAAAAGTAAGAAGCAAAACGTGACAGCCCACTTTAGTGTTAAAGCAAAGCGTCGTGGAGTTTATAAGATGTTGTGGTTGAGACATTATTAAGAGATTTGGATATCAAACAAAGGAAGACGATGTCATGTATCAGTGTATTGTGATATAAATTATAAGGGGAGTGTTGGTGTGAGTCATTCCTTATAACTAGAGTTGTGAATATATTGTGTATTATTAGGAATATTTTGTTGTAATTAGTTTTTAAATAGGACTTGGTGTATCTTGTATATACACTCCGTTTACGAAAAAGATGAATAGACATCTGAAATTCTCAAATACTTCAACTTGCTTCGTTTTGCTTGACTAATTTTTTTTTCAATCGAAATCTTAATGTTAGTCTTAATATTTCAGATAACTTATTATACTTCACAAGTACCTAACAAAAATATGTTGTGTTGCATCACGTACAAACATTGAAAGGAACAACACATACCTTGTGCAATCTTTTTTATTGAGCTAAAAGTACACTCCATAAACATATGTCTATATTGGTGAAAACCTGATGTGTTTCACATTTATAGGGTATAGTATCTTAGGGAGCCGAAATTTACACTTCTTAAATTGCAATCCACACTCCCTTTTAATTTTTTATCAATATTTTGTCTCCACTCACTTTGAACTTCCTACAATACCATTCATTTAAAATTATTGCTATTGTTCTGTTTTCATTTTTCCATTCTCCTTTTTCTTCACCAAATCCACGACAATTACATTTTATCTTCTTCTGTCACTCTTTTCTTACTCTCTCAGTCGCTCTCCTCCACCGATACTTTATTGTTCATCGAATCACCCACAAATATGGATTATATGCTCCATCAAGAGTGTTGTTGGTAGAATACATTGGGGCCAGTAAACCCCGAAGAATTTATGCAAGGAATAATTTGCTGAACTTGATAACTTGATCCAGCATACCTCTTTTGCAAGACATGTGATCGATGCCAACGTACATGTAAGTTGGGTCTAAGGGATCAAATGCCTCAAACTCCAATCATACGTGTTGAAATATTTGATATTTGGGGCATTGATTTCATGGGTTCATTCCCTTCTACTTGCGGTTGAGTATGTGCCTAAGTGGGTGGAGGCAAAAGCCACCTCGACTAATGATGCTAAAGTGGTTTCATATTTTCTTAAAGCTAACATCTTCTCTAGATTTGGAACACCAAGAGCCATAATCAGCGATGGAGGGTCACATTTTTGCAATAGGACATTCAAAGCTCTTCTTCGAAAATATCATATCACTCACAAATTCAAAGCTCTTCTTCGAAAATATCATATCACTCACAAAGTGTCTACTCCATATCACCCTCAGACTATTGGGCAAGCAAAATTGTCAAACCGTGAAATCAAGCAAATCTTGGAGAAGACCGTTGCACCAAATCAGAAGGATTGGAGTTTGGGATTAGATGACGCTTTATGGGCTTATTATAAGACTTCCTTCAAGACTCCTAGCCTATAGGCATGTCACCTTTCCAGATTGTATATGGTAAGCCATGTCACTTGCCAGAGGAGTTGGAGCATCGAGCATGGTGGGCTGTGAAAAAATTTAACATGGACTTGGATGCTACTGGCTTGCATAGAAAACTTCAATTGAATGAACTTAGAGGAAATCCACAATGAAACTTATGAGAGTGCTAAGATATACAAGGAAAAGAGTAAGACATTCCATGACAAGATGATAATGAGGAAAACTTTTGTTGTTGGACAAAAATTCCTTCTTTTTCTTTCCTGCCTCAAATTATTCCTTGGTAAGCTTCGTTCACGTTGGATTGGTCCTTTTGTGGTTACTAATGTGTTTCATCATAGTGCAGTGGAAATTCAAAGTGGCAAGACTGGTGTGATTTTCAAGGTTAATGGCCATCCATTAACCTTGAGTCTTTTGTGGAGCAAGAAATGGAGGATGTACCCCTCCATGAACCTGTTTCCCTTGAGTAAATTTCATGGTACCGTCAGGCTGAGGACGTTAAACCAAGCGTTGGTTAGGAGGCAGCCCAATAATGGAGGATTGGAAGAGGCGTCAACGGGTCGTCAAACCATATTTGTTTTCTCTAACCTTTACTCTTTGTTTTCCTTTTCATTGCTTTGTTTTGTCTGTGTATTTTTATGAATGTTTCTTTGTTTCCATACTTTCTCTCTTCATTGCGAACTTACAATTTGTTTAACATTGGACAATGTTAGAAATAAGTGTGGGGGGAAAGGAAAACATTCTTTCTTTTTGTGTTCTTGTTTTAGAGTCATTCTAGAGTCGTTGGGTGTTGAAAAAGTGTTTAAAATTTCAAGTTTTTTATGTTTTGGTAAGAAGAGATCGATCTCTGCCCCTTTAAGATCGATCTTCTCGATGTTCAGAAATTTATATAAGAAAAAAATCAATCTCAACAATTCTGGAGGTCGATCTTCGACACCCTTTAAAAAAAAAAAAAAAAAAAAAAAAAGTACAGTCTTATATGTGTCTTCCAACTCTATGATGAGCATGAATTTTTCACGGATTAATATTCTGGTCACAAAAGGATTGCAAACATGTGTCAGATTCTTGATTTCAAATAATTGTTAATAGATTTTAACGATTATTTTACTTGAGTTGTGTACATTGATGGTTAGACTAATATGATGAATGAGGATTGATTGATTCATGCTAAGATGAGTTCAACTTGATTCATATGAGCCTTATGTGAGCTTTTGAGCTTTATACATGTGCTTTCTTTCTGAGTGGTTTTGAAAATATTCTGATTCGTTTTATTGGCTATAAATGTTTGAAAGCTTCATTATTTTTTTTTGTTGATTGATTTCTCACCATAGCTTTTAATTAACTCTAGATGACTAGAACTCATTCTTGTGGACTTTCGAAACTTTTTATCATAAAACGCTCTAATTTTAGAAATGATAGATGGAACTTTTTAGGATGAACACGATTGTCAGATGTCCATGTGTCCCTATTTGTGTGCACAACACACCCTTAGTTAAACCCCTTCGAGCCTATGTTAAGTTTTTTCTTTCATCACCTATGAAATACGGACATACCTTGAGCTTAGTATAGTGATATCTCTAACTTTGTCTTTTAGGCCTAGTAGAGCATGATGGTGTGATGTAGTGAAATGATGATGAGAAACAAGTGTGGGGGAATGTGACTTGCCCAAAAGAAAAGAAAAATGACATGTAAATAAATAAATAAAAAAAGATAAAAATTGGATTGAGTCCCTTGTTTGTGAAGTTGGAGTTTTGTGTATGTTTGAAGGCCCAAAAACTGAATATATGGCGATGGTTCTTTTTCACAATGTTGTAAGGAGGATGGAATGACAATGGGTCCAACATGATGATATTTGGCCCTTGGTTTGACAACATAAGGTGTGTTTCAATGCTCTACTAGGTCCTTAGGATAATCTTCAACTCATAACCCTAGCTTAGCCCCAGTTTCTTGTAAAATTCCTTTTGATTTGAAAGATGAGTAAAACTTGATTTGTGGAGTTTGTTCTAAGAGTTAAGCTTATGGTGTAGTTCATTTGTGTGAGTAATTGATTCCTGAGGTTTATTTATGTTGTCATATGCTTTTTGTTCATATAAATATGCAAGCTACTTTCTCTTGCATACAATTGAGAGATTTGTGTGAGTAATTGATTCCTGAGGTTTATTTATGTTGTCATATGCTTTTTGTTCATATATATATGCAAGCTACTTTCTCTTGCATACAATTGAGAGATTGAGCCAAAAAATCATGAGTGAAAAGAAATTGAGTGCATCTTTGTGAGAAATTGAGTTGCACTTGTTGACCCATGAATAAGTTTGTTCTTACTTGTTGCATTGGTTTGATCATCATTGCATAATGATTTGAGCATCATGGTTGTTAAAATAAATTAACTCTTAAGTGAAATTGAGAGTATTGATGCATGGTAGCTTGAATTTTTGTTGACCATTGTGGGCATTATAAGTTCTCAGAGATGTTTGGAAGACATTAAGTTTGTGTCATTTGCGTAGTTAGTTTTCGAAAGCTTAAATGTGGAGGTCTTTAATAAGAGTATAAATATGCGACGATATGATGGTTAATTCCCCTATTTACTTTATTAGTTTATCTTATTTTCCATTTTTAGTTCTTTTTATGATTATTAGGTGTTCTGAAGCAAAGAAGGAAATATGAGCGAAAGGAAGAAGATTTGTGAAATTTATGGAGAATCATGGACTCTTGACGGATGAAGGAGATGCTAATTGTCAGTGAATGTGATGGACTTGAGAGATTTCAACAAATAAAATGACTCGGAGCTTATTTTGGAAAGAAGAGTGACAAAGAATTCTAATTTAATCAGATTATTATCAAAGGATGCTTTCTATTGAAGCCAAGGAGTTAGAATCCGACAAGGAATGTTTTAAAGGCTGATAAAGAGGTTTAAAAGGTCTCTACACGTTCAAGAAGAGATCCATATGATACACAAGGAAGGAGAGCCGCACAAGAACTTAGGAAGAAAAGAACAAAAAAAATCTGACGGAAAAAGATCGATCTCTTCCAGAAGAAGATTGATCCCTTCTCAAGAATTTTTCAATCTTGGTTAGTGTTGTCTTCCTCTTCCATGAACTCCTTTGTGTTTTTAATTTTCATCATGTGTAACTAAATTCACAGTAGCTAGGGGCTGTTGAAACCCCCAAACATGATTCATAACATGCTCTTATTTTCAATTTGTTTTTGCAATTAATAACATTGAGGTTTTGTTTACCGATTGTTCATCGATGAATTCTTTGTGTGTGTCCTTTGGAGGCCTACTTAGTATGCATGCTAGGGTTTTAATACTTTGATTATTTGATGCCTGGGTCAATATCGGATCCCTCAAATTGTCTAGAGAAGTATTTGGTAGTTTTCACTAGTGAGTAGACGAAACCCTTGGTTTAGCAAAACGCTAAGTTTATTGCCATGCCTAGTGATTGCTCAAACTCTTTTCATGCTCAATGATCTCTGCTTGTATTAACCTAATAAACATGCATTTAGGTTACAATGTTTGAGAATAGTTTCAGTGTAGAGCACTTCCTGCCTAACGTACAAAGTAAGAAAAAGTAATAGATTGTGCTCTAGCATACCGAGTCAATCTGAGCATATTCAATTGACTTAGTTGGTTACAAATTGGACAAAGTATGTTGTGTGTGATTGTCGGGGGTGGATACTTCCTCCCTAGCTAGTCTCATCATCTTGATTCTCAACCAATTTGAAATCAGTTTTCAGTTTTCTTATCTTCTATCTGTCATCTTCCCGTATTTTATTTCCCTATCAAATCAACTCCAAATCATCTCAAATTTTTTGTTATAGACGGTCTGTATGTATAGTACACCTCTGTAAATTTGTGTATTTTTCTGAGCATTCTAGGTTAGGTTTGGCTTTTATTTTTCGACTGCTGTTCAATAGGAGCTGCAGTCACGTTTTGTGACATTTGTTTGAAACTTTTAGTTTAATTTAATCCTCTGCGGGAGACCCTTATTTATCTATATTACAATCGAAAAATTTGCAGGAGAATAAGGAAAATAAATAGTTTTTAATTTATCTATCAACCACCAATTCTAAATTGATAATGAAAATCGATGTACCTCTTGTATTAAAAATTGGGTTTGGTGCACTACCATTTTAACTTATGAAAAGTTTTACTAATTATAGTTGAACCTCCAATTCCACCCCAATTATCTCATAATATCCGTGAGATTTGCATTTTTTTGTTGGCTCAAAAATCGTCTCGGCCACGTGTCGCTGGGTCGAGGGCTTCTTTGGGCTACACATACCCTTCTGGCTTGGTGACGTGTGCATTGGCGTGCCAACTCGTGGCTGAGAGGCCAAGCGAGGTTTTGTTCTGATATGTGGGTGTTGTGCTGCCCTGACTTCTAATCAGTTGACTGTAGGTCGAGAAAAAATCGATCTTGGCCGCGAGGTTCTCTCTCCTTGGATGCAAGGACTTTAACACGGACCAGCTTACTAGCCGATCTTGGTGTGTGTAACTAAGTGAATGTTGTGATAATGAAAGTAAAGCAAACAAAGTGTAGGAATGTAAAGTGCAGCAAACAAAGTGCAGGAAAAGTAAGGAGCACGAATGTAAATTGCTCGGATGTAAAGAACAATAACGTAGATTGCAGAAAAGATAGACAAATACCAGTAAAGAAAAGCAATAATATGAAACAAACAAGATTGATAATTGTGTTGAGAAGCTGAATTGTATTGAAGAAAATGAGTAATCATTGAGCGTTTTGGTCGAGGACCTTTAACAAAGAATCCTATGGTCCTTTTTAAAGTGATACAATATAAAGAAATGTTGTAATCCCAGATTTAAACATAGAGATTGATTACAGGTAAATCGTAGATTGAAATTGTAGTAACGTTGATTCCCACAATAAAACACATTCAATTTGATTGGAACGAGTTTGGTAACGACAGTGATGTCTCCCCTGAATGCGCTCTCTTTGGTAACGGCGTTTACTAACATGTCAAGATATTAGAATGAGTATAGGTCTCACTTGTTTATCAGAAATCGATTCTTTACGAACCTCCTAATCTGATACCCAATAAGGGAGATGGGTATCATAATCAAACTTATGAAATCAATTTTTTCTCCCCAAAATATCCTCACATAATTATAATATTTTCAAATTACTCAACCCTAGAAGCAAACATTCTAGCTTCCTTTCTAATATGGGTATTTTAGTAATCAAACTAGTTTTAATTCCGATTTCATATGGTAAAGAATCCTATGGTCCTTTTTATAGTGATACAATATAGAGAAATGTTGTAATCCCAGATTTAAACATAGAGATTGATTACAGG
>NC_020491.1:20605850-20609954 GCF_000184155.1 Fragaria vesca subsp. vesca
CTCCTTGAGTCCTTGTTCATATTACCAGGTATTTTCTTCTTCTTTCTCTTGCTTTTTTTTTTCCGATGATGCCCTTGCAGCCTTGCTTTAGTTCCATGATTCCATTGAATTGCTGCAATTTTATGATTCCATGGTTTTGCTTGTTTGTTTTACTGTATGACTGATGAATAGATCATAGATGAGACAGATTTTTTGTTTTTTGTTTGTGTGTATACTATTGACATATTGTACGTTTGATTGTTTGGTTCCTAACCCAGTAACCCTTTCAAGTTTCAACGAGTGTTGTTGAAGTTTTACAAAGTTTTTTCTTATTGTTCTTAGTGAATCAATTATTAGTTATAGTCTTACATAGTTGTTATTTACTAGTTCAACCAAACTAAACAGTAGCCACCATACTTGATTATAACAATTGTCACTGTGAATAGTATTTGCTTCCGATTAAATTTCATGCTTGTTTATTTTCAGGTTGCTATATCATGGCTCTAATTAGGAGGTATCCTTCAGGGGCTAAAAAAAGAAAATAGAAAAAAAAGATGCATTGGCTAAAGTTCAATCTGGATCTATCAACAAGTACTTCAAGACAAATAAGGAACAAGAACTGAGAGGTACTGATGAGAATGTCCATGAGAATGAGAATGATAATGCAGATGTTATTGGTAATAGGGAATAACCAAATCTCAGAGTGAATGAGGAAGAAAGAATTATTGCTGAAGATGATAAACAAGATGCAGATGATAGAGGTAGTATAGAAGAACCAGGTCTCAAAGTGAATGAGGAAGAAAAATTATTGCTGAAGATGATCAACAAGATGCAGATGATAGTAGTACTATGGAAGAACGAGATCTCATAGTGAATGAGGAAGAAATAATTGTTGTCGAAGATGATCAACAAGATTCAACTGCTGCATTTGATTTACCATTCAATGTTGATGATCCAGGAAATTGGGAGAAGATAAAACAAAATGTCTGAGATTTTTTAGTCGAAAGAGGTCCTAAAAGAGAGACTGATTTGACCTTTCCAGAAGATGTCATGGGGAGACATTTCAGTTTCAAACATTATTTTCGTGTCTTATCTAATGGTGAAAAGAAGAACAGAAGGTGGTTAGTGTACTCAATTTATTTAGACAAGGTATTCTGTTTTTGTTATAAATTGTTCAACCAAAATCACAACAAAACTTTGTTGGGTCAATTTGCTAATGAAAATGTGAGTGTCAGACTTGCAAGTCATGAAAAAAGTAAGCATCACCTTGGTTGCTTTACTAGTTGGATTGAACTTGAAACAAGTATTAAAAAATAATTCAACAATTATTGAAAAATAATTCAACAATTGACCATGGTTTGGAGGAACAAACAAAGAATGAGAGAGAGCATTGAAGACAAGTACTACTATTGAGAATCATGGCGGTTGTGAAAAGACTTGCAAAAAACAATTTGGCATTTTGTGGGAGCAATGAGAAATTGTGTGAGGAGAACAATGGGGTTTTCTTACAAGTGATTGAGATGATCGCTGAGTTTGATCCAGTGATGCATGAACATGTTCGGCGTGTTTTTAAAAAAGAAACTCATTACCATTACTTGAGTCATAAGATCCAGAATGAAATGATTCAGCTTCTAGCAAATGAGGTAAAAGCTTCCATAGTTACAGCAATCAAAGAGGCAAAATACTTTTCAGTTATACTTGATTGCACTCTAAATGCGAGCCATGAGGAACAAATGTCGTTTGTTGGCCGGTGTGTTGATGTTACAGCAAGTCCTATTGTGGTGAAAGAATACTTTTTGGTATTTTTAAAGGGGGATGATACATCAGGACTTGGACGTACTGTACGTTTAATGAGCTTAACAATGCACTCGACAATCATGCACTTAATATTGGTGATGTACGAGGACAAAGATATGACAACAGATCTAACATGAGAGAAAAACACAAGGGTGTGCAGAAGAGACTTCTTGAGCTAAATCCTAGAGTATTTTATACGCCTTGTGGTAGTCACAGTCTGAATCTTGCTATTTGTGATATGGTTAATTGTACTCCTAAAGCCAATTATTTTTTTAGGGTGGTACAACGGATATATTCATTCTTCTCATCTTCTACAAAACGATGACAAGTTTTCAAGGATCATGTGGAAGGGCTCACTCTTAAACCATTGTCTTAAACAAGATGGGAGAGTCGTGTTGATAGTATAAAAGCATTTAGATACTAGACTCCCAAAATAAGAAATGATTTAGCTTATTTGGGAAAAAATAGTGTTGATTCTAAAACAAGGTGTGATGCCGAATGCATGGCAACATATGAAATAGGGAATTTTAAGTTCTAGCTTGTTCAGGATGGTTGTTTGGTATATATGATTTGTTACATGCTCTCAATATTGTCAGTAAAGTTCTTCAAACAGAAGACATGCATATTGACGTTGCCATTGAAGAATTAGATAAGCTTATTTCATTTATCTAGAAGTACAAAGAAACTAGATTTAATGATGCCTTGATCATAGCTAAAGAAATTGCAAGTGATATGAAAGTTGAAGCAGTATTCTGTGAAAAAAGAACCACCCGGAAAAGAAAGCATTTTGATGATAGCGACAGTGAAGAGGAGTTGGCACAATCAGCTTTGGAATCATTTAAAGTCAGTTACTTTCTCTATATAATTGATCAAGCACTTTCTTTGCTTCAAATTAGGTTAATTTGAGCAATTTAAGAAATATGAAGAAGAGTTGGATTTTTATTGAAGTTGAAGAAGTTGAAGTCCGCAGATAATAAAAGTTTGATGAATTACTATATGAAACTTGAAAGTCTGTTGAAGGTTAGTGATGATTATGACAATATTGGGCGTGATCTATTTTATGAGTTGCGCTACTTGAAAAGAGCTATACCAAAAGAGGCAAAAAGAGCAATTGATGTATATATTGAACTATTTGAGGCAAAAGGATGAACGTTATCCAAATGTCTGGGTTGCTTATAGAATTCTATTAACCATACCGGTTACTGTTGCCTCTGCTGAAAGAAGCTTTTCAAAATTAAAATCGATCAAATCTTATCTTCGATCAACTATGTCATAGGAAAGATTGAATGGTTTAGCTTTGTTGTCGATTGAAAAAGAGTTAGCTCAAAAGCTTGATTATTCAATTAATTGAAAACTTTTGCAGCCAAGAATGCAATAAGGGTTGTTTTCCAGTAGCAAGAATGTTGTTTTTATAATTCTAAGATTTTATTTGAACTATTGTAGTATCTGATCAAATGACTGGGTTTATATACTGTTGGGTTAATTCTATTAGTATTCATATGTTGCTTGCATAGTTATATACTTACTGTTGAAGAAGAAGTTTTTTTTTTTTTAATACATCTAGCAATAAGGAGCCCCATTTTTTTTTGTTGTTGTCTAGAGCCCTGAAATTGTCATGGATGATCCTGTTGATACCGATACATGATAATTTATATTTCAAATTAGTAAACGTGCCCTCAGTTTACTTACAAATTCACCAAACTACTCGGCTCTTCTATTTTCATTATCTATTTGTGTAAGGATGAGATAACGAGTGTTGTGGTGAACATAACAAGGTCTACGACTACCAGAAGCTTTGATCTTGACCAAAGACCTACAACAATAAGCAGGATAATTTCCTCATTGTGTTCACAAGTCGACTGTTTATAGTCAGAGCATATGACCATTTGCGCTGTGATGACACGACATGCATGTAGGAGCTTCACAGAGGATCCTAGATTAGTAGTTTGTCAAACATGCACTCTTCTGGGGCAAGCAAGCAATATATCTAAGCAATAGTTGAATCCAGTTTGCAAAAGGGTAGTGTTAGAAGGCCTTAATAAGGCCTAGAATTTATGGCCTTAATCTTAGGTGGCATGCCAAATCACATATCCACATCATCAAATAAAAAAAACAAGTTATGTCATTTTTAAGTAAAAATACAATCTTATCCTTTCATATCCAATGGCTCTAGATTATTTTGTTTTTATTTTATAAAAAGATGTTTTTAAGCCATTTTTTTCATTACTCATGCTTAAATTTAAAAAATGTGAAATATATATATTTGTTTTCAAAACAAAAATATACACATACATAATTTTTTCAAGGAGAAAATTATACATATATATA
>NC_020491.1:20610387-20615614 GCF_000184155.1 Fragaria vesca subsp. vesca
AAGAGTCTGTAGACTTTTTAAAAAGTCAGTTGATTAAAATAAGTCTGTATGAATCCAAATACAATACACCCCCCTAAAACTATTTGATTCACAAAGATAATTTTTTTTATTAATATCGTAATTGTGGCCCTAAATGTAATGAATTATTATAATATTTGACTACATAAAGAAATGCATTTAATTTAGTTCATGTAAGGTAACAAAATCAACTACATAAAAATGGTAACTAAATCATCTTGATAAAAATAAACAATAATTATTCGAATTGATGCATGAAATATAGGGATTGAATAAGTAAGAAACTATAATGAATCAATGAATTGATGGTGTTTTGGTTTTAGATAAATCGTTATCAATAAATTATGGTATATACTATATATGCATGTATGTATTAAGTTCATAACAAAAGATTCCATATTAGTAACCATTAATTGCCATAGATAATCTGCATCGAAGACAAAACTCAAACTTGAGAGTTTACATGTATCAACAGAAATAGAGAAAAGTAAAAATGAAGAAGACGTAAAGAGCGTACCAACTAAAGTGTGGGCAACGTCGACATACAAAATTTTTGAAGGTATGTCATGCGTCTTTTTGTTTTCTCTTACATTTGGGTTTTCTCTTATTGTTGATAATCTTTTTGTTCGTGGTTTTACATTGAACCAAATGGATGGAAATAATACTTCACAAGTACCATATGTAGAGGAAGATGACTTAATTGCATCCAATGAAGTAGACCTAGAATTAGATGATAGAGATATTCTGAAAACAGGAATGATATTCAGTTGCTACGGTGTTATGTATGATTATTGCAAATATTATGCTATGAAGACAGGTTGGGCAATCAGAACAAGATCTAACTCAAAAAGAGATGGCGCACTTAAGTATGTCCAGCTTGTATGTTTAAGAGCGTTCAGAGGTAAATCCCTTAAAGAAAGTGAGCCCAAATCTTCGCAGATAACTGGGTGTTCTACACGTATTCGAGCGGTGCTCAACTCAGATGGAGAGTACAAATTGACCACAATATGTCTAGAGCACAATCATCATTTGTGCCCAGAAGCAACCAGACGTATAAGACAATATAGGGGGCTGGATCAACATTCAAAACATAGGTTTTCTTCTAATCAAGATGCTGGTGTTCGACCTTCCAAAAACATTCATGCTATACTGACCGAAAAAGGTGGATACGCCAATTTGGGATACACCGTGAAAGATGCACAAAACTTCATTAATAAGAGAACAACTTTGAAGCTTCAGAGTGGTGATGCAGATGCCCTTCACAGATACTTTATTATGATGCAAAAGAATAATCCTGAGTTTTTTTATTCTATTGATGTTGATGACGAAGGTCGACTAAGGAACGTCTTTTGGGCTGATGCTAGGAGTAGAGCAGCTTGTGAAGATTTTGGAGATGTTATCACTTTTGACACCACTTGTTTAACCAACAAATATGATATGCCATTTGCTCCTTTTGTTGGAGTAAATCATCATGGTCAATCTATCTTATTAGGTTGTGGTTTATTATGTGATGAGACTACAATGTCATTTATATGGCTATATGAAGAATGGAAAAAATGCATGAAGGGAAAATCTCCAAATGCTATAATTACTGATCAGTGTGCAGCAATGAAAAACGCTATTGTGGTCGTGTTTCCAGATGCTAAACATCGATGGTGATTGTGGCATATTATGGAAAAGATTCCAAAAAAACTCAGGCATTACAAAAAAAGCTATGAAGGCGTAAAGAGTAGTATGACTGACGCAGTGTATGAAGCATTAAGTATTGATGATTTTGAGAGAGAATGGACATCCATGCGTGAAAAGTATTTTCCTGATGGAGATAATTGGTTAGATGAGTTGTATAAAGAACGGCATCGATGGGTTCCTATATTTTTGAAAGATAAATTTTGGGTTGGAATGTCTACTACACAACGGAGTGAAAGCATTAATGCATTCTTTGACAAATTTGTGAAGTCGACAACCAGTTTGAAAATATTTGTAGAGCAATATGGAGCAGCCATGGCAGACAAGATTGAAAAAGAAGAGCAAGAAGAATTTAATACACTGTATAGAAGTATAGAACCATTTAGCGGTTTTAAGTTTGAGAAACAATTTCGAGATGCTTACACAAATGTCGAATTCAAAGAGTTTCAAGATGAGTTAAGGGCAAATGTGTATTGTAACTCATGGCCTGTAAAAGAAGAAGGTGCACGTTGTACGCATAAAGTCACGGAGTCTCGCTTTAAAAAGAAAAGAAAAGGAGGAAGAAAACAGAAACTATTCCTGAAAGCATCAGTGAAGAAGGAGCTGAAGTACAAAGGGCCTATATGTTAGTATGTTCTGTTTGATAAGGATTCCAATGACATCAAGTGTACATGTCGTTTGTTCGAGTTTAGAGGAATATTGTGCAGACATATAATCAGCTTATTGATTCAAAGAGAAGTGGCTACAGTTTCAGATAAGTATGTATTGACTCGATGGAAGAAAAGTCTAAAGAGAAAGTACAGTCTCATAAAAGGTTGTTATGATGACCCCAAATTTAAAGAAGTGAGGACTCTTCAGAAGAAAATGTTAGAAGCATTCCATGACCTCGTAAACTTTGTTGAAGGTAAGATGCAAACCGACATTGTTCTTCAAGGTATTACAGAACTAAAAGCTAAGGTGATTCAGTCCAAGCCAGTACCTAATTTGAAAGTTGATTCAAGCTCATTGGAGGAACCAGAAACTACTAAGAAAATTCTTGATCCAAAAGTTGTGAAACGAGTAGGTCGTCCAACATTTAAGAGAAAGATTTCCAAAGCCGAAGAAGTAATTCAAAGAGCAAAGAAAAGAAGGTACAACAGGAAAGTCACGCAATCAACAATGACAAAAAAGGTACTTTGACTTTCATATATGTATAAGTTAATGAACATGAACTACATATAAATCAATAACCATATTTCATTGCAGCTTTCCAAAAACACAGTGGAATATGAAAATGGTTGTGATATTGGAGTTAATGACTCTACATCTCCGCATGTCTATGATCCTCCGAAAACTCCTACAATGTCGGGCAACATCAAATCTACAGCTTTTAGAGTCGATTCTACTCCAATAAGTAACAGTGGCTATCCCATCACACCACCAAACTTCTATACGCACGGTAGTAATTTGTCTACAAATTTGTCAGGACAAATATTTCATAATGTAAGTTTTGAAATTTTAAGGTTATGATATATTTTCATATATATATATATATATATATTCATATAAGGTATCTCTAATCTTAAATTAGGTGAAGATGGAATATGACATTGGAGGTGATTGCATAGTCAATCAAGATGCAGCAAGCATAAATAACTTGTCAACTGGTGTATGCAGTTTCTCACAGCTTTTAAATATGGTAAGTTAAACTAACATTAAAAAGATCGACTATGTTTGCAGTAAATAGTCCAAAATCTAAGGATTTTTTTTTTCATGTATATTGATTTCTTTGGTGTAAATAGGTGAGCTTAGTTGGTAGTACAGTACCAAAGTCATCTATCGGCTATATGGAAGTTCGAGAGCAATGTGGAACTAATGGAACGGTATTTATTACTTCTTCAATTAGATTTAGTTTAAGGATGTTAACATATGGATATAATCTAAAAAGCGTTATATTTTTTGTATTACTTTTGTATATTTACGAAGACAACAAGCATGAGTATACTCGAAAGACAAGTACTTGATTACATATTCGATAGGAGTCTACTAAAGCAGAAGAAGGGGCAGATGGAGGAAACACTTTCTCAAATCGATGGGTTTTCAATAAAACGTGATGAGATTATTGTACTTCAAGATCACAGTTGGTTGGGTGACCAGGTGCTTAACATGTATATTAAGCTGATCAATCTAGACAGAGAGACTAATGATCGTTATGTGTTTCTCACATTCCTAGCGGTCAGTCTTACTTTTGTTCATATACGTACATACAAATATATATATATATATATATATATATATATATATATAATGTCTATATATATTTTAGAGTCTGGGCAAGTATATCAAGGGACCTCCAAGGAGCAGCAATAAACCATCAAAGATGTTGAGTGGCGCGATGAAATTTTTTTCCCAACAATGTCATCCGTCTAGATGTGGCTATAATATATTCAATTGCAAATGGGTATGACCGTATGACTTGCATTATTTTTTCAATTCCCATTGTTTTCTTATTTTAAACTAGGTTTTTTTTTTGGTGTTTTTGTAGTTGATATTTCCTGTATGCTTACACTCGCATTGGGTGGCTTTCGCGATTGATCTAATGAAGCACAAGATTGAGATATTGGATACCTTATATGACAAAATATTGCCAGGACTCGATGAAATCATATATGGAGTGGTTGGTGCACTAATGTTGAGCATCTTTATCACTTTTTGTAATTTGAAGATAAAAATAATTTGTTACTTAACCATTTCAATTTTATTATCTTGCAGTTGATAATATTAGAGGAACTATCTAAAGATTTTGGTGAGGTAATATTCAATCACAAAATGTACTCTACCGACACAATTCCTCTTGCAAAGATTGTAAGACAAGAAAATACGTAAGTTAATTTCATTCATCTTGCTAGACTCATATGTGACATGATTTGTACGTTTAAGCCTAATGTGTTTAAGTTTTATTGATTTTCAGTTGGGATTGTGGAGTACTGTTGATTAAGGTAATGGAGTCATGGTATGGTAAAATTACGACAGAGATCGATAAGGTAATAAAAGTATTATACTTTATACTTCTAAATGATTGCTTATATATTTTGAACCATATATGTTTCTTCTTTTGAGAATCTTATAATATTCTAACTTCAATTTTTGCTCATAAATTGCAGGACATGGCTGACAAATATCGGCTTGATATAGCGACTTCAATTGTTTTAAGCCATCACAACGAGCTCAGGAATCAAATCATCGAAAAAGCAACATAAAGATCTACAAATTTATGAATTTCATTAGCAACAAAAAATTTGTTAATTAAATGCATTTCCTTAATAAAGTTTCGGTTTTTTGTTTAATACAATTTTATGAGTTTTTTGTTTTGGTTTTTTTGTTTTAATAAAGTTTAAAAATGGCCTAAACTTGCAAAGTAGTTAATACATGAGACTTTAAAATGATGAAATTAATACAACAAACATTTAATACGTATAAAGTGTTCTGTACCTTTTAATGCGAATATGTCATTAGGGAAAGTCCCCGATGAACTTGTATCCAA
>NC_020491.1:20615714-20617087 GCF_000184155.1 Fragaria vesca subsp. vesca
GGAGAACATCTTAGAGACAAGCTCATCATCAAGTGATGATGCAAGGAAGCAACGTCTGAGAATCAAGATCTGGGGAGACAAATTGTTCAGGGATTTGCGACAAAGTTCATTTCTGAAAGCAAGTTAATTAGTTACAAGTGATTCACGACCTGTGTCATGAACCTTGTTTCGACAATTATGATCTTGAATGAACTAGGATTGATTGGGGGTAATGATCAATATAAGCTAATTTGAAGTCAAATACTAAGTACGTTTGACCACCACAAAAGAGATCGATGCATATATAGTTTATTTGATAATATCAATAGCATATACTAAATTACATCAATCCAACAAACCACTGATCCAGATCTCAGATCTGCATCCTCAAACATACAAGTATACAACAGAAGACTGTAAATTGTAACTTAGTAGTTGAGGAGGGTATTCCTATTTAGACAGCTAACTATTTAAGCTACATAGTATACCTCACCCTTAGTATCACGGCAATCTGTGCTTGCCACTCTCTTAGGGGGACAAGTGATCACATTTTATGCTTGGTGATCCAGACAGATGATGACCTCCCTTAGTATGTAAATTTTGTTATCTTCCTTGCACCTTCGTACAGGAGTGTGTTTTTCCCGATTTTCTTTTGGATTGCAGCTACAATCTCAGTCATTTTGCATGGCTTTGAAGAATCCGGTTTGATATTGCTTTGATCAAGCAGTGCATGGATGTCATATTGGTTCCAGAGCTGGTTTCCTCTCTCAGAGTAGGACTTCTGGGTGAACAGTGGTACACCCTTGTCTACTGAACAAGCGCCATGCTCCTCATACTCATGTTGCCAAAACTGCATGTCGCTTTTTTTTGTTATCACAGATGGCCATGAGTTTGTCAAATCAGTCTGCAGAGACGACGTCATCTGAAAAATTAAAGATACAATTAGAAAAACTCAAAAAACATATCATTGAATTGTTAGGACTAGGGACTATGCCCGCGCTTTGCTGCGGGTTATCCTGCCGTGTAATAATACTGATCCGGTTCAAACTTAAAAAAGAGCAATCAGAGTTATTCAACTGAGTTCATTCAAGTAATCAACGCAAGACTATGCAGAGTATATTCAATAACACTTGTTAAAAAGACTTGTTCTGACTTGAATATATCAAATCCAAATGGTATTCAGAATAAGAGTACGGAATTCAAATTTTTGTTTTGGAACTCATCTATTATTAAATGGTTCATATCGGAAAAAAAAAATTAAGAAGAAAGAAAAAGTAAAACTTGCACACACATGAAGCCAAGTGAACTATTCAATAATTGAATAGAAGCTTAATTATACATTACTAATATTAATCCACAGCTGAAACTTGCACTTTCTTTTTTTTTTTTTTTTT
>NC_020491.1:20617577-20620281 GCF_000184155.1 Fragaria vesca subsp. vesca
GTCTCTCAAATGTAAGGAAATAAGACAGCGAAGAAAGCAAGAGAGAACAACAGAACTAAACGAAGAAGAAGAATGAGGCCACAAAAAATTTATACTAACCGGTGAAGATCAAGCTCTTTGTTCCTTTGCTCTCAATTTCTCCAACAGATATTTTTGAGAGGAAAATGGATGAGTAATCGTTTATATGGAGAGGGAGAAATCTTTGGCGAGACAGAAAAGGAGAAGAATTTAGTTCGGGAGGATGTATGTCACTTCCCCACTAACGAAGAGTCCAGAGTCCAGACAGTTCAAGAAGATACAGCAAGGGCAAATGCGAGATTATCCAACTCCGAAGGGCACTACTGGAATTACACCACCTAACAGGAAGGGCAGAACACGTAAACACACTGTTTTTTACTGTAGATGACGTCATCTCAAAGAATAGATATATAGTAAATTAGGTGTTAGGATTAGAAAGAAAACAACTGTAGGTGTCATATATTTACATGTATAAAATTATACCTGCGCATTATTAAAGGGGTGACTTATCAGTGCTTGCCTACAAACGACTCGTGTATCGGAGAAGTTTGACGGCCAGATGCTGTGAACGGTAAACTTGGTAGGCAGAGGTGATTTGGAATCACCTTTTTGTGTACCATAACAAACTCCAAGTGGGTACTGGAGCACAAACTGCATGTACTCAAATGGTTCAGCATTTGAAAGCTTGATAAGTTGGACAAGGACATAGACTGACAGAAAGAAAACGAAGACTGAATTCTTCATCATATTGAAAATGATGTAAAGCTAGGCAAATGATAATGATGATGATGATTATGCGATTCTATTCTTCGATCAATAGCGTTTATATAGGACATTGTACCCCAAAAAAAAGAATCTTCGATATGTTCATGACTTTACGTAAATGTATATATATTGAGCCATGCAAATAATGACTAAGCTTAGTTTCTGAAAAACTGAAACATGTATTAATTGTTGTAACCTAATATGTGACTCATTTGTACCGATTAAAAGTAGAGGGTATGTAATTACGTATAGGAAACTACATGACTAGCTAGTTGAAAAAATATATATTCTTGGTTGATGACATCCAGAAATTCCTTTAAAAAAGATAAAGACTTCCAGAAATGTATATGGACACATTTTGTTTACTTCAGATAATTTGTAAGTAATTATATATATATACTCCGGATCTAGAGAGGATCTCTTTAAACTATTAAAGTGAGGATGTTTTTAGTTCTAGCATGTATTTGACAATCAAAGCCACTCATTCCCTAGTTACTTACCCACATATAAATCATACAAAAAATTAGCCAAAATTGTTTAACCATTTGATTATCACAATATTTGTTTTAATTTTATCTAACGGCGTACAATTGTTTAAGTCAATTTGAATGACAAAATGATTATGAAATTAGTTGAAATTTTATAGACATGTATCTTGCATATGAATCTAAATGATCAACGGTTGAGATCGTTAAATGAAGTCATCTACTAATGTAAAATAGTGGAAATCTTCAAATTCTTAAAGTAAGGATGTTCTCTTTAGATCCTCCCTAGCCTCTATATATATAGGGAAAATTTTAAGAACAGTACATGACAAATGGTCCACTCCTAATTTTGGTGTTTCAAGTTTCAAAACAATCATTAAGGTACATGAACTTCTAATCTCAACCAAAAATATGTACATGTTGTTATGTCTTCCGTTATCTTGTGTGTTTTCAATTAAAATTTGAGTAACAAATCAGTCACTCTCTAATTTAGCAGTAATAAATTATTAAAATTAATAATTACTAAGGAGAGAGAAATCAAAAAGATCTAATTCTCATTGCTGAACAAGTAATAAATTTTTTTGAGGAGCAGCAAAGTCATTATTGAGCACAGAAGATCTAATTTTCATTGCTAAACTAGTAACAAAATAGCAATTTCTGAAAGACTAAAATTAAAACAGAAAATGGAATAGAGTGATCTACTTGCAGACATCAAAGTCATTAAGATTATGGTCTGAGTTAACAAAATTAAAAAAATACATATAAATAGAAAAAGAGTAAAAAAAAATACATATAAATAGAAAAAGAGTAAAACAAATATAAAGACAAGAGAAAATGGAGAAAACCCGAAATCACCATTTGAAAATTAAGAAATTACATAGAGTTAACGGCGTTACTGACGTCATGTACTAAAAATATGTCGTGATTCTAATGTCATGTACTTTTATCATTGTTTTGAAACTTGAAACACCAAAATTAGGAGTGGACCATTTGTCATGTACTTTTCTTAAAATTTTCCCTGTATATATATATATATACATAATTATTATCAGGTCCAAATATCCTTATTTATTACAAAGGTACAATTTTTCTTAATTGACCCACTTTTAGATCATATTTTCTCATCTTAACCGTTCACATTGTAAGTATATATGAGTAGATCATATCTATAAATTTTCAGCCAAATTGATAATCATTAAGGCATATTCAAATATGTGATTTAGAACTAAAAACACGAACGGTTCAGATTGACCAGTTTCAATTCGTTCATTGATTTAATAATTTTTGATACCTTAACGATCTCTAAATTAGCTGAAAATTTGTAGAGATTATCCACTTATATATATCTACAATGTGAACGATTAAGATGAGAAAATATGATGAAAAATTGGGTCAAATTAAGAAAATTCGTACTTTTTGAATAAATAAAGATGTTT
>NC_020491.1:20633414-20641483 GCF_000184155.1 Fragaria vesca subsp. vesca
AGCAAGCCTAAAAGTGAATTGGAATGTGACGATGAATTTAATATGAGCGAGCATGGTATGTAATTAGGAAACTATCGGAGAAAGTGAGAGGAAGTGTGGGATTTGAGAACTTGGGTGTCCTTATCAATTTGAGGACTTACATCCACATAAATTCCAGATTCGATAAAGTTGTTATTGAAGGTAGAGAATTAGTATAAAATGTTGAACTACGAGTGGCTTGATTCCTTTAAAAGGGTACGTAGGCAGCCCGAGCAAGTTTTGGGTGCAGCCGCAAATTAATAAAATAAAAATTTAGGTTCCAAACGACAAAAATGTTTGTCGTTTTGTTTGATTATGAAATTCTATCTCATTTTCAAATTAGGATTTCCTTATTGATTATATTCGCTTATTCTTTTAACACCTGGGTCAGGGTGTTACAATTGTAGTTCGATCAGGAACAAAAGAATTACGAATCATAGCATTTGATTCTCTATGTTATCTTCTAAAATAAAAGAACTAAAGAATTCAAGGTTTGCCTAAATCCCTAATCTTAGTGCATTTGTATTATCTTGATCGATTGGATCGATTGCATATAGTAGTTGTTGGTTTAATTGATTTGGTTGAAGGAAAGATAATTAGTTGTGGATCAATAAAGAATTTGATAGGACATTATTAAGACCTATATCTCATTCAAGTTTTTATTTGAAGGGGAGCCCAGAAACTTGGAGTTTTTTTTTTCTCGTAAAAAAGCATCCATGTTCTTCAGAAGTTCAATCATGTAAAACACTTTCTCTGATTTTGTTCATAAAAAGGAAATTGGTTAACTCAATTTTTTTTATTTTTAATTAGAAATCCATGTCACTTGCCAACTCATATCTGCAGTTAATAACAACCATTTGATCCATTTAAATCCAAGGGATACAAATTAGTGTAAAAAATTGTGTCAGATATAGTGTCCCTTGATCCGGACCCTATTTGTAACTAGTCTTCTTTTTTCAGTTGACACATATTGTGGTTTTTTTGGTATAGCAAATAGAGATTAGAGCTTAATTAGTTTCAAAATATGTAATGTGGTCGATCATGCGGTTACAATTTTTTTTTTTTTTAATTCCGATAGCTACTAGCTAGGAAACAATTTTTATAAATTGAAATCCTTGCAATGACGTGACTAGCAGTTACTAATTGATATATATCTCCATCCTCATCATCTTCCACTATTGACATTCCTTCCTTGCAACAGACTTATTGCCTCGAGTAAGGTAATGATCCATTGTGATAACAATTACAATTGACAAAGAAACATAGGTATTTGCCTTCTTTAGTAATTAGAAGCACCATTTGAGTACCGAACCTAATAAATATGTGCACATACATATATAAAAGTTCATACTCACAAGTGTTAGACCATAATTTACACGTGTTTATATTCCCCTAAACTTAAACTTTGACTTTAACTTGTTTTTGAGTTTATTTTAGCTTTCACTAAATCATTTATCTATTTATCTAGGTAAAATGCAAGAGTGAAGGAAAGATTGATTTTTGGTATTAATATGAATAATCGGAGTTAAGAAGAATTGCGGTTCAATGTGGAGCGAAACGTAAATTTTTGGATTCCGGCGAACCACCACTATTGGTGGCACAAATGGCGGTGCACCACCATTTAAGGTGGTGCCATAGCTTTTCCGGTCATCATATAGGAAGAGCAAGAAGAAGAATGGTGATTGAGTAACAACATGAAATTCATTCTATTACTCTTTGGATAATAGACATCCCATGCTTTAAACATCATCATTGCCTACTTGTTATGTCATCATTTCCCTACATTTTTGTCTTGTTTTTGACAATTCATGGACACTCTCACACTCTTCCTTCTCTCCCTTACGGTTGAATTAGGGAAGAGGGCTGTTTTGGCTCTCTTTTTCCCCCATTTTCACTTATCTTTCCTCTATATAATAAGCATACATCTATCCACTACAAGACCACCATCCACCCATTCACCACTCTCTACCTTTTTCTCTCTTTTCCACCACAAACCTTCATCTCCTTCTCCCAAAATCCAAACCCATCTTCTTCCTCTTCCTCCCCCAATCTACTCCATCTCCTCCATCACCACCACCATCTCTTACCCAAACCTCCATTAACACCACCACCACTACACCATTTCTCCATTCTCTTATCTATACCATTTTCTCCATCCACTCCACCTATTCACACAAAGCATAGATCAAGCTTCACCATCTCTTATCATCAAACATCAAGAGCAAGAAGGAGAGGAAATCACCATCATCACCACCACCACCAAAACGTGAGCTTGGGGATCAATCAACACACCACTAAGCCAACTCTCTCCCTTAAACTCTAGATCTATTTTCATGTTTGATTTGATTATGGAGTTTGTTTATGTAATTATGAGTGAGTAGTACTTTGTTGGGGTTAGAGTTGAAAGCCCTAACCAATCTTGTATGGATTGATGCTATTATATGATGTAATGTAATTTTAGTTAACATTCCTACATGCTAGTTCAAGAGTTGAATGCATATGCTTAGAATTTACCACTTTGAGTTAGAGCTTGGTAACCTTTGAATGTTAAAGCATGAAAGCACATTAGGTGTGCATGTAGGGGTTGTGAATTACAATCACTTAGAGATAAGCTTGGTTGGTTTGCATAGTTTCTTCATCTCCAAACTTTATGCACTTAGAGTAATGCATTAGATGCCTAACCGGATTGAAATGCATGACTTAAGTAGTTAAGTACTACATCCGAGAGGGGTTGCTTGATACCACAAAAGGAGCATGTCCCTTGTCATACCCGAGAGGGATGCAAGGAGAGAAATTGGTTGATTAGCTTAGCATCATTCATTTTAATTTGCATCAATACTTGCAAAAGAGGTTAGTGATAGACAATTCGAATCCTAACTTCATTCATCCATTATCCCGCTAGTTTAGTTTAGAGTAATTTAGTTTACATTTGAGCATTTAGTTTAGTTTAGTTCACAACCTCAAAAACCCAAAAATCAAATCACTACTTCCACAATGCACATACTCACCATGAGCCTAGATTTCCTTGTGTGTTTAGGTTTGTGATTGTACATTTGCATATTCTAGCTCTCTTAAGGTTAACACCCTAGCTAGTGAAAGGAATCCAATCCTCGTGGGTTCGACAACCTTTTTTAAATCCCTATACTATTACTTATACCCCTTATACTTGAGGGTGGCTTTTTAGCTAACAACAAGTTTTTAAATTGTGCTTTTTTGGTGGTTGCGCACCTTGGAGAAATGATGATGACATATATGGGAGGCGGATCACAAGAAGGGGGTGGAAAAAGGATTTTTCTATGCTGTTGTCTGTGTTTGTATCACAATTTATATTAAATATATAATTACAACTTAGTGGTGATTCCTTGTTGCTTTGGTAGTTGCACTAAATAGAAGAGGATCGATGTGTATTCCACAGTTTCCACTTGTTCTTTCTCAAGTTTCTATATTTGTAACAAGTAGAGAAGTTTAGAAATTAAAAAGAAAGTCAAGAGATAAATTTTAGAGTAGAAAAAGACTAGTAGAGGTCTAGTCTGGTAGTGAAGTTTCAGTTTTGGTAAAATAGGTTTGAGGTAGGGGAAGTTATGGGGAATCTCAAGTTTTGTTTTATAAACTTGTTATCTTGCTTTGAGTTATTTATATTGTTGCTGAAGTTGGTTATTATGTTTAGTTTTTCATCAAGTTATTATATGATTTTATGTTAAATAAGAAATGAATGAAGTTATGGGGTTGAGGCTATTACTTAAAAAGGACCAGCAATTGTCTGCCTTTCTATACATGTAGGGAGAGAAGCTCTTTCAATGTTATTTTGATAAAACAATCTTATGGTAAGGAGACACTGGTGACCAAGAATAGTACAAGAGTACCAGCAACTGAAACCTAAAATTATGTGCATACACTTATATTGAAATTATGTGCATGAGATTTGCTCTACTGAGTGGCCACCCTTTTATGAATCTATGCAGGTGTTATACTTGAGGGATAAGACTTGATGTCTAGAAAGAATCTGAAGTCTAGGAGGAGGAGTGAATCTATAGCTTGCTATTTTTTATTTAAGTTTGTGTAATAAGGCTACTTTCATGTTTGTTGTAAGAACAATACTTTATGAAATAAAGTTCTCCTTTACCAAGTCACTCTGGTTCTAAGTTTTCCACATAGCTTTTATTTGTCAAATGTTCTCTATTTTTGACAAATCGAGGCTATTCACATCCTTACCCGGAGAAAAAAAAATTATTCACAATTTCCGAGTCAGGGTGTGACAATTCTTCCATCCCCTTTAACCTTGGTTATGACAGTATTAATTTGTGGTTTGCAATTCTATTGGCAGCGGCTTATCGGTTCTCATCTTTTCTATTCAGACCTCTTGCGACATCTAGACATCGATGACGGAGGCAACAACAACAACTTGGGTTAGCCTTGGTAACTACGGTTGTGTTAGATTTTTATTTTTTATTTTTTAAAGAAGACTAATTTTATTGCAAATATAAAGATAGACTCAAAAGAGCATGGTTACAATACAAGATAGGCTCAAAGAGCATGGTTGTGCTAGATTTGTCGTATCAAGCTTTGTTGTTAAGGACTACAGTGGAATCATCCTTCCATATACTACACCAGATGATCTAATAATATCATTGAAGCCAAGGTAAACATATGGTGTTGGACGGAAACCTCCAGGATCCCAAATACGATGCCTTAGTAGTGTAGAGTTCATCAACTGCCCGCAATAGAGCTCAACTCCATTTTACAATCCAAATCAAAGCAGCTTGGACCCAAATTATTTGTCACCTAGCTAAATGGGTCTCGATGCCTTTTATTTTGGACTGCCAAGCCCACCAAGGTGGCCCAAACAATTTAGGTTCTCCGCTTTGCAGCCAACCTCGCAGAGTTCCAGCGCTGATGAGCAACGTCGTCACCCATTGATAGCCATGAATCTCACTTCCAACAAATTCCGGCTTCGAACTACACACCTCAACACCAATCTAGCCTTCAGCATCGTCGTTACAAAGGTCCTCCCTGCTAGCCATTGCGCGCCATCTCTGAGCATCATGTCATTCACAAGACAAGGGCAATGTGTGATTGTACTCAGACCAGCAACAACGCCCATTGTGGTCTCCAAATTCCATAAAGGTGAGATACTATCTTCCCAGATCCATCAAGCCCTGCTGGAGCCTAGCCCTACTCGGACGAGCCCGAGTCAAATTTTGCACCCACCAAGCATCAGATATCAGCGACTTCAACCACCTATCGCCGACCTCCCCTTCATCAGCTTTTCTGCGACGAAGGCTTTCAGTGATGGTTATCTATGGGCAAAAGCCTTTGATCAATTGATAGATCGTCGAAGATAATTGACGTTGGAGAGCCATATAACAATGTTGTAGAGCGGAGGCCATGAACGGCCGCCATAGTTGGACGCTAGGGTTTCACATTCTAATTTTATTGCAAAATAACTAATTAACCACCTTTAACGTGTTGGGTTTTAATCACAAAATGTCTCGGTACAATTAAGTGTGATTCATCTACTTATAAGTTGTATTTTATTTATCCTTTTTCTGATGTGGGATCTTTCCTCTCTAACACTCCCCCTCACGTGCAACCTAACTTTTTAAGTTTGCACGTGTAATTCATTCAGTCCAATTCCCACATTAGAAATCGATAATGTTTCGGTCCAATTTCCACTTTTGGAAATTGGGGTATGCGGTCCAAGGCCCACTACAGGCACTTGGTATAGTATGGACCAATCGGAATTTTCTGATGGCAATTTGATGAACCCAAATCTGGGCTAGCTCATTATGCTGGGAGACTTTCTCCTGTTACGGTGCAACCTAACTTTTTAAGTTTACACGTGTAATTCATTCAGTCCAATTCCCACATTGGAAATCGATAATGTTTCGGTCCAATTCCCACTTTTGAAAATTAGGGTATGCGGTCCAAGGCCCACTGCAGGCACTTGGTATGGTATGGACCAATCGGAATTTTCCGATGGCAATTTGATGAACCCAAATCTGGGCTCATTATGCTAGGAGACTTTCTCCCGTTACGTTGGGAGATGTAATTGAAAAGGGACCCGCTCTGATACCAACTTGAACATTGATAAGCGTGGCATGTGGATCACTATTATACCGATACTGTCCCAACTTAACCATCTTTAAGGTGTTGGATTTTAACCACAAAATGTCTCGGTACAATTAAGTGTGATCCATCTACTTATAAGTTGTATTTTATTTATCCTTTTTTTTATGTGAGATTTTTGTTTTCGAAGTATTTTCCCATAACATGTCATTTTAATTTGTTCTTCCATAGGGCCCATACGGCCATCATAATACTTCAAAGATTTTTGGATTTTGAAGAGCTCTCTCGAGGATCCATTCTTTAAAGGTATAAGAGATTGAGCAAGTCCACCAGATAATTTTGAAACTCTTTTGCAACAGGACACTTACAGAATAGATGGAAGCTATCTTCTAATCTATGCTTGCAGAGAAGGCAGCTTACCTCACCATCATAGCCTTTGGAGAAAAGTTTCTCTCTTGTTGGCAGGAGATTTTGGCAAGCCCTCCACACACAGATTTGGACTTTGCCTGGGACTTTAGCTTTCCAAATACACTTCCATAAATCTTTATATGGATCACCCCTTGATGTGCATGCAAGAGAGTCTCCCATAACATAGGACCTAGCAACTCAATATGTCGCTTTGACTGTGAAAAAACCATATTTTTTCTAGATACCAATACTGCATATCATGCCTAGATTGTCTGCTCAATGGGACCCTTAAAATATGATCTGCTATTTGCTGTGAAGTGTTACAAATAACAGACTCATTCCAAATTTCCAATACCTAGAAGGAGATATTAAGTCAGCTACCTTAATGGTGGAAGTACCATGAGGCTGATGTATATCAAATATCTTGGACAATTTGGTATCCAATCGTCATGCCAAATATTCACTGAATTCCCATCACCTTTTTTCCATTTGACTCCAGCTTGCAGTACTGGTTTGCTCTCTAGTATGCTTCTCCATGAAAAGGAAGGAGCATCACCAAGTTGAGCCTCAAAAAAAGAAGAGTTGGGATAATACCTGGCCTTGAATACTCTTCCTACCAGGGACTGTGGCCTGTGGGAAGGAAATAAATCTCCAGGCTTGTTTTGCAAGCATAGCAAGGACTTCTTCTACAAAAAAAAAAAAAAAAGAAAAGAAAGAGTATAGCAAGGATTGTAAAATAACTAATTACTTTTTTTTTTGAAAGTAAAGTAACTAATTACTTGCTCATGTTACCCTTAAGGAAATTCATACAACATTTCACCATTGAACCACTTAAGGCTTCTGGACCAGATGGTTTGCATGCCTTATTTTTTTCAAAAAAAATTGGTAATCTAATTGCCCCCTCTCTTTTCTCAGTTGTTGTACGTTACTGATTTTTTTTGCCAATTGCCCTGATCTTACACCTATTAATCATTCTCTAATTGCTTTAATTCCTAAAAATGATAATCCGGAAACTGTCAACCATTTTCTTCCCATTATTCTTTGTAATGTGGTTTACAAAATTATTTTTAAAATTATCGTTCAACGTTTACGATCCCTTCTCTCTAAATGTATCTCTCCTAATCAAGGAGCTTTTGCCTCTGGTTGGTCTATTTTTGATAATATTCTTATTGCTCATAAACTTTTCTCTAATTTTACAAAAACGAAGGCTAAAAGTGGAGCCAATGGCCCTTTGGAGAGTTATGGTTGTGCTACATTAATAGAAGATGATGTGATTTTATTTTTATTTTGAGGTTTCTCTTTTTTATCCTATCCTTGTGGACTAGGCTGAATAGTAAGTCTCCCTAAAGTTATTTGTTTTGAGCTCCTCCTTTGAGTTTATCCCCTTTGAAACCATTAATGAAGTTATTTTATCAATTCCCAATAAAAAATTAGAGTGCGGCTATTAGGACCTCCAGATTTGCTCATTGTACCTCCCTGTCTCTTTACACCTCCTTTTTATTTTTAAAAACAAGCATTTGCTCATTAGACCTCCTTTCAAATTCCTAAAATAACCTTAGGTTTGTTATTCATATATA
>NC_020491.1:20641641-20659062 GCF_000184155.1 Fragaria vesca subsp. vesca
ACCTATTCAGATTAATGTTCCAAAACCCAGAAACCTTTGACTTAGAAGAAAACCCTAAGAAGGCCAATTGCGTCTTCATCAATGAAGATTCTTCCATTTGGTGTAGTAGTTCTTTACGATTGAGCAACGGTTGCACTTAGGTTTAGGGTTTATAGACTTCTCACATTTTGTATCGTTAACTTAAAGAATAAAAAACAAAAAAGAGGAAAATAATAATCTGATTACAATTTTTTTTTTTTTTTTGTTGTGAAATTCAATGTCTATTATTGTCATTTTGTATGAGGTTATATTTGTAATCCAATAAGTCAAAATATGTGGAGGTACACTGAGCAAATCTGGAGGTCCCAATAGCCGCACTCAAAATTAAAGGGTAAAATATTGTATAGTCTTTATGATTTGAAGTCAACATTTGTTCAGTCCTTGTGGTTTTATTTTAATCTGAATGGTCCTTAAAGTCACGATCTTTCATCCAAATGGTCATTCCGCCAATTTTCTCAGTTAAATTGATGACGTGGCTGTTAAAAATTACAATATCTTTAACGACCACGTCAGTATTCTAATAGAAAAAATTGATGGAAATAGCACTTGGATGAAAAATCATGACTTTAAGAACCATTCAGATTAAAATAAAACCACAAGTAACGAACAAATGTCGACTTCAAACCACAAAGACTAAATAAATTTCAATTCAAAATTAAATAAAATCAAAATCGAAGTAACAAAAGCAAAGTGCCAGAGAATTGAAGAACATAACTAAAGCTATATAGAATAAAATCCATTATTCAAAAAATAGAAGCATCAAACCCAATTAGCTAGCAACTACAAAATAGCACAAACAACAAGCAAAGTAACTACCTTTGCGATTCAACCAATGCCTCAATCATGCTCCCAAAAAACCCCAAATTTGCAAATAGACAGAGCACTGAAGAGAGTCTAAATGCACTAGAAAATATGGGTTAAGGCAATGGAAGGGTATAATCAGCAATTTTCTCCCAAGATTTGAGCGTTGTCTCTTTGTACTTAATTTTGTACAGCGCGAGTTTAGCTATGGTGAAACTCAAGCTGGCAATGCTTTCATCCAAAATGCTAACTTTTTCTACAGCTTTTTTCTTCTCTTCTTCTGTCAAATTGCCATAAAGGAGACTCAAATATGGTCTACCATCTGCAGAGGAGGGTGGACAAATCAAATTTCATACAATAGAAAAATTAGCAAAACATACAGCTCTGGTCCATTTCAAAATAATGTATAAACTCTATAAAAAATAATTTTTAAAACAGTAAGTTGTACAATGAAGAGAAGTTACTCAGGTAACCAAAATGTCCGTTGGATATGCCAGTTGTGTATTTTAACTGCAAATAGAAAAGTTTAGTGATCTAACATTACATTATTACTCACTGTGTTTTAAGACAAATGAGAGTAATTGAACACGCGGCTCTATTAGTACCTAGATATAAAATTATAGGTGCCATAAACAAAAAGATGCAAGAAATCTCCAAATCAAATTCATTGTTTCAAATTAGTCAATCATACATCTATCTAAAACAACACTTGAAAGCTCATATGAAGAAAAGACAAAACATCAGAATCATAACAAGAACAACTAATACCTGACTGCTTGCTTCTGAAGATGTATCAATGAGTAGAGAAACACATTGGTGATAAAAATTTGTGGTAACCACCAGACTAACTTTTGCTTGGTAGGCATGGAAATTTTTAGAACAGAGAGATCTAAATTCGTCGAGCACATCTTCATCCGTCGTACAAATAGATCCTATAACAGGAATATGGGGTTCGATCTCTGGCCCCCCAAACTCGGTTTTGAGACCTTCCATCACCTTCTTGATCCTGAGAGACACTTCAGCCATTGGGATTGCCCATATTGAATATGAGTTCCATTCCAAATCCATTATTGAAGGACTGGATAAAGAGTCTGTGAGTGGAGAGAAGTTTGCCTGTAAAATCAGCACAAAACATCAAGAGTGTGCATGTAAGGTATTTCCGAACTAAAAATACAATTTGAACACACTTACTGATACAAACTAATTCAAGCATTCAGATAGAAAGAAGAAAAGAAAATTAGCAAACTGTACCACACTGAAATTATCTCTTCTCTCGAGCTTGTGGTCTCCCAAGACTGAAGCTATACTGTTCACATAAACAACAGCTACAATATCATCAGAAGTCGAATAAGGCGTGTTATGAAAGAGAGCATCTTTAAGCCTTTCGCTACCAAGGTCGTAGGAGAGTACAAGTCCCATAAAGTTAAGTCCCGTAAAGTCATTCAGAAAAATCTCATTGCTATTAAGCAATGCCAATGGCTTCTGAGTGGGTTCAAGAGTTATGTGTTTTTTCCAAGCACCCTTCGGACCACCAAGTTCATCCAGAACCCATATTTCAAAAGAATATTCACGTTCAGGTTTATAATCATCAACCAATACAAAAAGGGCAGGGGATTCGTTCCACACTCGAAGAGCCATAAAAGTTCGAGCCACATTAGGTCGATCAAAACTGTCAGGTGATATTATGAAATACCTCATTTTGAATATCCAATAAAATGATGACCTGCCTAATGAGGTCCTCGTATGCATCCAACACATTCAGTTCTTTGTGTTGCTCATGTCCAAGCCAATAAAGCATTTGCTTGAATTGCATCTGGAAACTTTCAAGCCTAAAGACAGTGGTTTCTGTTTCTAAAGCATTGGTGTTGATCTTTGTCCAAGAATCAGTACTCAAAGAGTATATTGCTGCCTTAGCACGATTATGAATATCATATCCCTCATCCCTCCAATTTGAAGCATAACTTAGTCCAATGTTAACAACTTTGTATTCGTTCAATTTAGCATCATATCCAAAACCCTGAACATCCGTGGAGTGCGACACATCGTCACCCCAAATAACATCTGGAGGGTCGTCACCCCACGTACTAACTGGAAGGTATGGAAAGGGGGGAAGAAGCTTAAATTCTTGAATTGGTGGGTTCCATAAAATCACCTGAAAAGATTTAACTAGAAGTAGACAGATGATTCCATTGCAGTGGCCTACCATATGAACTGCTTCCCCTTTAGTCTTTAGACTCATACAAAGAGGAATCTTGATGTCCTCGACACTAGAAACAATAATTTTGTCCTCACCATTGTCAATACTGTCGTTATTGCATAAATTAAGCAACGAAAATACTAGCTCATCTTCTTTTTTATTTTCTTCTTCTTCTTCAGTGTTATTAGTCGTGTCCTTGGAGATTAAACGTTTCATGACGAGCAAATGCTTTGAATTGTAATTGTAACTGGAGAGGTGCTTAGCTACGAACCTGGGATTGTTGATCAGTGGATACCACCTTTTAGAAGCGCATTTGAATCGCATCAGAGCCTTGGGAGGCAGAGTTGCCAAGATTTTCTCCACCAGATCTTCACCAACCTCTGTCATTTCTGCCACGTTCTTTCCTCTTCAACCTCTTCAATTAAAAGTTGTAAAAGAGAAAATTCATTACAATAGATAACAACGATAATACTAGTTATAAAAACAATGGTGCATAGAGAATTAATAAACGAAATCGGCTCTGACTACAGAGAATTATGTACCTAAGTCCTTAACCTGCGAACTAGAACAAGAGATGGGGAAAGAACTCAAAGAAGGGATGATGATTCTGAGGTGAGTCTTCTGGAGATCGAGACGATATAAGGATTATAAGCGATGGAGATTTGAGACTGAGAGTCACTGAGACATGAAACAGCTTCCGAGTTCTGATGGTGTTGTTTTGCTATATATTTATTTTAGGATTAAACTCAGTATGTTATCCTGAACTATAGGTCACTCATCAGGTGTGTCCTTATTCTTTTTTTTCAATCACGTGTACCTCTATATTCTGAAAATCTATCAAACTCGGACAAAAATCAAAATTACACCTAAAAGTGACGTCATGATCTGACATGGAAGAGACAACAATGCCCCACTTGTCAGTTTTTAACCCCCAAAGAGGGTAAAGATGTCATTTTGCCCATTTTACTGTTTTTTTTATTGGAACTGATTTTTTTTACTTTGTCATTTTTTTTATTCTGTTTTCTTCTCCTCTCCTTCCTCTCTCTCGATTTCTCTCTGCAACTCTCATCTTCCCCAAATTTCTTTTCAAACCCTAATCCTCCGTCAATCTTTCTACTGGACCATGGAAGCTCATGTTCGACTTCCGCTCCCTCACCTTCCCCCTCTGCTTCGGCGACGTGCTCACGCGCCTCCGCTACAACGCCGCCTACTTCCGCATGAACTACGCCATCGTCGTCCTCCTGATCCTCTTCCTCAGCCTCCTTTGGCACCCGATCTCGCTCATCGTGATGCTCGCCGCCTGGCTCTTCCTCTACTTCCTCCGAGACGAGCCGCTCGTCCTCTTCGGCAGCACCGTCGTGACGATTGCGCTTCTCTTTCTGACGTCAGGCATGATGAACATCCTGGTGGCTCTGCTGATCGTAGTGGTGGTGGTGGCGGTGCACACGATGCCGAGGAAGACAGAGGATTTGCACGTCGATGAGGAGAACGCTGGATTGATGACCGGCCCAGTCGGATCTTCAGCTTAGTTAGCTCAATCCCATCCCACTTGTTTTTTTTCTTTTTTGGTTTTTTTTTGGGTTTTGAAATTTATAATTGAATGAAGTTGTTGTATCTACCTACAATTGGTTGTGATATGATCTAATAGTGAAAATTTGTTTTTGGCTTTGGTGTGTACAAATGTCAGTGAAGTCTTGGCAGTTCTTGAGAGTGTACCGGATTTGAGGTGGGGTTTTCTAGTTTTTACTGGGAATTGTTGCCATTTAGGAATTGCAGAATTGGGGTTGGGAAGTTGTTGATGGCATGGATTGAGAACAATGTTGCTATTTTAGTAGTAGTTCAGTAGTTCCCCAGTACTATCTGAGTGTACATTCATCTTCATTTTCGATTGTTCAAATCAAACGGGTTCTTTCGGGGTGTAATAGTTCTAGGGTTTGAAAAGAAATTTGGGGGAAGATGAGAGTTGCAGAGAGAGATCGAGAGAGAGGAAGGAGAGGAGAAGAAACAAGAAAAAAAAAATGGCAAAGTAAAAAACAATCAGTTCCAATAAAAAAAACAGTAAAATAGGTAAAATGACATCTTTACCCTTTTGGGGGGTTAAAAACTGACAAGTGAGTCATTGTTGTCTCTTCCACGTCAGATAATGACGTCACTTTTGGGTATAATTTATAATTTTGTCTGAGTTTGATAGATTTTCAAAGTATAAGGGTATACGTAATTAAAAAAAAGAACAAGGACATACCTGATGAGTAACCTAAAGTTCAGGATAGCACACTGAATTTAATCATTTATTTTAATTAGGCTTTTTATGGTTAGTTTTTCCTTTTGCAAATAACAAAAAAAATAAATTAATGCCAATGAATACCTGAGCTGGATGATTATAATTACAATTCTTATTATAATTATAATTATAATTACCTCATAAAACAAAAATGTGTTTGAAGATTAAGGGTCACTTTGGAAACGCATTTTCAGCCTTATTCTTGCTTCTTCTTTTTTTTACCGTCATGCGCTATTTATTTTGTTCGGTAAAATTTATAAACCTGCGTTTTCTCTAAAATCGTGGGAGAGAACCACAAATTCTAAAAACATGTACGAGGATGTTTTTTTCCATCTGCATTCACATAATGCAATTTGAAAAGGCATTTTGTGAAATCCGAAAACACCCTTCATGAAATTCAAGATTGATGCTACCAAATCCCATTATGATTCGCACTTCATTCTCCACTTTGTTCTTTGATTTGAGCGTGATTGCATTGAATTCTATTATAGTTTGCGCGCCTTATTTTTGGGTTTCTCTCCTATATATGGATTCTGCTGGGGTTTATTTGGTTATACAATTTTCTCTTTTCCCTGTTTATCGAGGTTCTTCTTTTTGGTGATTTTGAATTTATATTTGGGCTTATATATGCGTATATAGATTGATTTAATTTTTTCTTGAAGGGTGCAAACGGGGTTGACAACTCCTACTTTGATTGAGTAGTTGGTTGATCTCTGTACGAACAAGTTAGACACTATTACTTTAGTTCTGTTTTTTTTTTTTTGTCATTTATTGATTTTTATCGATCTGAGTAGTTGGATCGATTGAGAAATCCTTGTTCTGTTTTGAATTGCATTTGAGGCCTTTATAATTAAACACGCCTAAGCTTTTGATGTCTGATACATATACATATATAGTTGAGTTTGCTGCATCTATCTAGATTGTATTTTTTTAGCTTTTAGAACAAATCTCTCAAATCTGCTTGTATCGATCCAAAAATAAAAATTGAATCAGCAAGAATCACGGTCAGGGCCTAATCAAATTGGATTGTATTCACTTTCTGTGTTTTGGACTGTTTGATCTTATTTTCATTTCCACGGATTTGTTTTAGGTGCTAACTTTTATCCAGTAATGACTGTTACGAAACTAGTACAGATTTAGATGGGTTTACAGACATGCTAATGAGCTAATCCTACCATGATGTATTTATTTTATTTTTTCTATTTGCTGGATTCTTCTTGCTTTGTTTTGAACTAAATATATAAAAGTAAAAAGTTCACCAGTCAATGGCTTTGTTTTGTTTTGTTGTTGTTCTCCAAATGTGTTGCTTGTAGCTTCATAAACATCATGATCAATACATAATTATCGATGCAATATTGATAAGAGCACAAAGTGCTACGTTTATAATATATTTCCGACCCTATTTAGCTATATAATTTCTTTAACAATATTCATATTAACTAAGTTTGTGCTTTTAGGTCATAAATAAAGTCGAAGAGCTTAAAAGAGACAAAAGATGAGACATCTTGAAGGAAAAGGAATCCATGTCGTATAAGGAAAGAAATCAGAAAATCTGCCATAAATTGTCAGTTAAATTCGACAGAAGATTGTGATCAACTTAAGACGATCCAGGAGATGTGCCATATATCAATGAAAATCTACAAGAGTCTACTTTCCATAACTTTTTACGGATCGTCAATACCTATTTTGGAGAAGAAGTTATGACCGTTTGAGTGGTCAAATGTCAGTTTGCCCGAATTTCTGATTTGGACCAAACTTCTATTTCGAGGCCCAAACCACATTGGTAAGCCCATGGATGAGTTTTGAGGGTTTAATAACCCTAATCACAGCTGAAAAGAGGGAGGACTTGAAGATTAGAGGAGGCGAGCGATCTCACATCATCAGAACCTCCATAGTTGCGGACTCGCACAAGGAAGCCGCCAAGCCATCATTGATCTCTCAATCATCCACGGTTTACCTTTCCTTTGTCATCTTTTATTCTCCTTGTGTGATTTTGTAGCCATGTGTGGCAGATTTCTCTTAGTTAGGGGCAAAATTTGAAGCCCCAAGAATGTTTTAGATATTGTTTTGAATCTTGATTTCGAATTATTAAGTCTTTCAAATTGTTTATTTGGTTTTGTTTTATGGAGAACTTTTGCTTGTTTATGTTCATGTATGCGCAACATAGAACATTATAAACTTGTGAGTGGGGCTAGAATTAGGTTGTTTAATCTCTTAAACGGTTAATACGGCTTAATTTAAGGTAGTAAAACCTATAGGACAATAGGTGAAACCAAATAGAGAGACTTGCATGCTAGGTATGTGTTCCATACTAATTTTGCATTCTTGTTCAATTAAATTTCTATTGATCTTAATGCTTAGAATAATTTGTTGATAGGATAGCGTCTATACTTTGATCGATTATTCTAAAGGCTAAGTAACGGTGCGTTCATCTTACTTGAGTAATCCAGGAAAATAATAAAGACTTACGCAGTGCGTTCACGGTTTGTTCTTGATTGATACCGATTTGTGACTTAATGATTAAAGTTTTGGTTGTTAACATGTCTTGAAACATACTTGGTGGTGGTCTCATTCATCTGATCTATTCTGCTTTATTTGTTTCTTTGTTTTCTCTTGTTTATAATCACAAAACTCATATCTCTAGTATTATCATCTTTTGTTTTCTCTCGTTTTGTAATTAATGTAAATTGTAAAAGTACCCTTAATCCCCGGTTTTTGTAACGATACCCTTATTTGCTATTGTGAGGGTTCTTTTTGATTGAAAGGTAACTAGGCCAAAATTAACTCAGAGATTTGGATTACTGAGTTAATCTTGTGCATGATTCAAAGACGAAAGAAGCTTGTAGCATGAGCCGGCGTGGGAGCTAAAGGCACACTGCAGTGATGAGAATTAGACTGAGTTTTAGGGTTAGATTTATGGGAAGGATCTGGGTTTCAAGGATGGGGATCGAAAGATGGCTGAAAAAGCGGTTTTGGCTTGAAGGTTTGAAGGCATGAAAGGTTGAGTGTTTTAGGGATTTTTCTGGGTTGGTTGCTTCATCCTTTTGCAGCTCTCATACCTCTCTTCTTATAGAGTTCAATTGGTGGGTTTTGCGATGGGTCGCGATGCGTAATCCATTGTGTGTTGCGTAAAAATTGTACACAGTGAGCGAAAATGTCACCAAACATAATTTCACTCGTATTCATTTTGTGAATAGAGTTTTAATTATTTCGGGTTCGACCCATTCAAGACAGAATGTGTCTCTTAATTATATTCCCTCAAGGTAGGGAAACACCTTTTGATTCCATTTATAAAGAAACCAAAAATGTGGATGAAATTTGTTTTTGTAGCTGCACCCGAATATTTGAATGGGTTGCCTACGTACCCTTGGAGAGGGATCAAGCCACTCGTAGTTCAAGAGTTCCAACAAGTGAATGACTCTGGAGGGCTTTGATTTTGGAATGAGAGTAGTGTAATGTGTTTGGATTTGTATCTGAAGGCATTTGAGCTTTGGAGCGAGACTTTAGCTTTAGGTGATCCGGGAATTTATTTGGAGTGATGGTTGCATCTAGATTTAAATCCAGACTACCTACATACCCTGTGAAGGGATCAAACCTATGTAATTCAAAGATTTGGGAGTGAATTTGATTTTTTTCTGGTGTTTTAGGAATTTGACTGGAGTTATTTGGACTGGCCGAATTTGATTGGTGGTGTCAGAGATTCTGTTTGGAATGGTGGTTGCATCTAATGGGTCGCTAGATTGCCTACGTACCATTTGTGGGATCAAACCGACCGTAGTTCATTAGTTTGGGTTTGCGGTTACCAGCTTTTTGAGTTTGACAGATATATTTTTGAATCTATCAACTGTATTCCTTGTGGACACCCAATTTTACAGAGTGTCTGCTGATTTGATTTAGGCACCCGTCGTGCTAAGCTTTGCAGTTGGGCCTTGAGACTTGAAGAGGGCTTTAACACTGCTGCATTTTGAGGCGGTCTACGGGTAATTTGGTGGAGCCTGATCATTTAATTTACGACCCGAGATATAAGATGGGCTTGGTTCCAATTGTTGTTAAGGAGGCCCAATAGTCCGAGTGCGAGGGAGCCTGACTTATGAGTTTTAGTTTAATTCATACGTTAGGCACCATTCTTCTGTGAAAGAGGAAGACCCGTACACATGCACCATAGAGTTTGAGTGCCATGTATAGTTTCCATGATTTGCATGATACTTGAATCGATGGAGTAGGGTACAAGAAAATAGATACACCCGTGTGTAGATTTTGATGTAGCTCCACGTATATAATTAACAAGTAGTTTGAGAGGGGTATGGAGTTTACCCCTCAACATGATGTTTGCCGATCTCTCCTTGTACACGAGGTGATCTTGTTTTCCTCCTCCATTTTGTGCTTTAGTTTTTCCCAGCAAAGAGTTGACTGTATTACAGATAGACGTCCACCACAGGCAGGCTTGTTTATGTGCAAATCATGCAAGTAGATCCACCATCTCGGCTGTGAACGAGGGTTTGTACAGACTTTGTGTTTTTTTACAAAAGCCGTTGATCATTTGCTTGACGTCGATGAAGAGGTAACCTATTGGAAAGCAAACCGGACGACGAGCTACACTTCCGCCCCCTAGTACGCTGGACGCACCGCGTATAGGTATCGGAAGCGAGCTAGAGAGCACATGTGAGGCAGACCAGAAGATGAGCTACACTACCACCCCCTAATACGCTGGACGCACCGCGTATAGGTATCGGTAGCAAGCTAGAGAGTGAACCGGAGGACGTTGCGAGTAAGCCAGAAGACGAGCTACACTTCCGCCCCCTAATCTGGACGCACCGCGAATAGGTATCGGTAGCGAGCCAGAGTGCGCAAGCAGCTAAGTTGACCCTTCTTTATTGTTGTAGTTGTGTATGAGGGCTTAGTAGTGACTTTCTGTCTTTGCCCAAAAGTCGTCATTGATTATTGGCATAGATGATTGAAGAGGAGAGAATAGCGGCGTCATTGCTACATAAAAGAAGCATCTCTTTTCTGCACCATAAAAGAGAAGCATCTCTTTTCTGCACCATAAAAGAGAAGATCAGTAATTTCAGGTGATAACCAAGATCATATACCTGTGATCTTTTTGAAGCTTCTTCTGCTAACGCAATGTCGCCAGGCCAGTTTAAGTGAAGCTTGATTGTTGTAGAGCTTCAGTTGTTGACTGCCGTTGTAGAGGCTCGGTGTTGAGTACCCTGCCCTTTCTCTTTCTCTCTCTTTCCTTTCACCATCTCTACTCGTCTCTCCTATTTTCTTTTTGCGTCTTCTGATGTCGCTCTGTTTCTCCGTCCTTTTTCGCCTCACAGTAAACCTCCTTTTATAGAGGCTTAACGATCAGGTGGGATGATGATGATATCTCAAAATTTGAATTTCAAATATCAAACAGATTGCATATACATCCCCATGTGAAGAAAGAAACTTGCTGAAAGTATGTTTGGACGTGGCTGATTTTTGTGTTGCCACCAAACTCATTTTGCATTCTTGAATTTGAAAGAGATGGAGGTAATCTCGTTCGGTGGATAAGCCAGCTAGTATTTGAATGTTTAGATGGAGTACTTTGTATATTTTTAAAAAGAAACTCACTGAGAGTTCAACTCTTTGATTATGATCAAAGGTTGACTACTTCAAGTTAAATTCTTCTCCTTACGTGAGCTAGGTCCTCACCCGGCCCATTAATCGATCATATAATTTTGATACCGTGAATTTTTTTCAACACCGTGTAAAATGATTGTTTTTCTCAAGCACATGATCTTAGCCTCAAAACCTGGCAGAGAAAGGCTGACCTTGAGAGATGGGAGAGATGACTCACTGCAGAGGCGCTACGAGGGCGGCTGCAGAGACAGAAATCTTGAAACGAGGCAGACCAAGTAACTTGAATCCCACGATTTCGTCATCCAAGGATGAAAGAGCTGCCTTGGAACCAGTCACTGACCTTCTTCTTCCTCAGATTGGGAGTGAATGATACTTTTCTGTTGTGCAAAGCTTATCGTCGTACTGCTACGGGGAAAAAATAAAGTGGTATCTGGTTCAACCATGGGAATGCAGAAAAGGATTGAGTTTTTCCTAAAAGAAGAGAGTTTGGGCTTTTCTAAAAGAAAAAGGGTGTTGGGCTTTGGATTCAAAGATATTTTAGGTTTAAAAGATGAGCAGTCCAATTCTCACGTTCTTCACCGATTCGTCGCCGACTTAAGTCTTCGGGCTTGAGTTTCGGGTCCAAGACCGAAATTTCTTAACAATATTAAATCGGCGGACGAGCGTTATGTGCCTCCGTAACCATCCACACCATACCCACTTCTACAAGCCCCAATGATGCGTGTATGCAGCTTGGACCCAGATGAATGCATGGGTATGTTCGCTTGGATTAAATCAAGGATTTAACCTAAAATTGTATGAAATTATCGCGTGACAAAGTATTAATTGATCGCATAATTTTTTGGGTATCAACAGCTATATACTACAATTGACATAAAAAAGATTTTAATTAAAACGCCCGGTTTCGGTCTCTATCAAATGTTCTCTTGCACTCTCCGTTTCTTTTCTCTTCATATCAAGTGCATCTTGTTAACCATTGATTTCAATATTCTTTGGCTACTGTTATTCTTACTTTAATCACTTGTGTGTGTATACACAATATAATAAAAATACACACACTTTTGAGTAATAAGTAATAAGTGTACATTTGGTGTATTATATTCATTGATAGTATCTGCACTAGGATAAGTCTATCATTTGTTAGTATGTCCACTAGTATAAGTTTGTTCTTTTGTGGCAAAGATGGTAAGGAAAAAGATCACTAATGACAACACTACTTGGTGGTGGATTTTCAAGTCTCTAACGTCTCATTCATCTGATCTTTTCTGCTTTATTTTGTTTCTTTGTTTTCTCTTATTTATAATCACAAAACTCATATCTCTAGCACGTACTATCATCTTTTGTTTTCTCTTGTTTTATAATTAACGTAAATTGTAAAGGTACTCTCAATCCCCGATTTTTGTAATGATACCCTTATTTTATTTGCAATATACTACAATTGACACAAAAGAGTTTTTAATTGAAACGCCCGGTTTCGGTCACTATCAAATGTTCTCTTGCACTTTGTTTCTTTTCTCTTCATATCAAATGCATCTTGTTAACCATTGATTTCAATATTCTTTGGCTACTGTTATTCTTACTTTAATCACTTGTGTGTGTGTATACACAATATAATAAAAATACACACACTTTAATTACTATATCTTCATTGATAGTATATGCACTAGGATAAGTCTGTCATTTGTTAGTTATAAGTCTGTTCTTTTTTGGCAAAGATGGGAAGGAAAAAGATCACTAATGACAACACTATTGAGATGACCTACCTTGAAAATGGGCAAGGTGGATCCAAAACTACTACTTGGAATCCTCAAAGTGTAGCAATTTTTTGTGACTTGTGTATCAAAGAGGTGGGAAAAGGACAATGTCCCGGCACACACTTTAGCAAAGAAGGATGGTCAAGTTTGGTTGCAAACTTTCATGTGGAGACTGGAAACAATTATAACAAATCACAATTGAAGAATAAGTGGGATTTGCTGAAAAAAAAAATGGAAGATATGGAAAGATCTAATTGGGAAGGACATTGGCCTAGGTTGGAATCCTACTAAGAACACTGTTGATGCATCTGAGGAATGGTGGAAAAATAAAATACCAGGTATATTATGATACATTCCATTACTTTATATTTACTTTAGTATTATGTTTATGTACTGACAGTTACAATTTCTATAAAATGTAGATAAATCCTCAATATGCAAAATTGAGGGTTAGAGGCATTAATCCTGAAATGGAGGCAAAGTTAGATATGATGTTCAATGGTGATGTAGTTACTGGAAAATATGCATGGACACCTTCATCTGGTCTACCACCCCCTCAAAATAGGAGTGTTCATGATGATGTTATTCCACTAGAAGCTAGTGGTGATTCAAAGAAGTCCAATCCTAATGAAATTGCAGAGGTAACTCAATTTTATAAAGAGATGGGTAAAAAGAGAACAAACAAGCAGCTTGACACACAAGCATTGAAAGGGAAAAAAAATAGGAGGTGCTGCAAAATTTACCCTACAAATTAATCGTCTTGTTGAGACAAGGGGTTCTGCATCATCAACGTTGATTAATGGTTCACAATGATGCAGCGTGTTTGAAGTGATGAAGGTAGTTGAAGGTTTGTGAGGAATGGAAATTGGTAGTCCACTGTGGTGGTGTGAAACTGAGCTATTTTGCTCACAAGAAAATAGAGAAATGTTTTCTGTGATGAAAGACCCTTAGATGAAGCTTCAATTTATTCTTCGTAATCAAGAAAGGGAACACAATAAGTAGATATACGTACCCTGATGGATGTTACACAGTTACCAATTATGTCATGCATCATTCTAAATGTTTTTATATACTTAAGGAGAAGGTGCAAGCCGGAAAAAGGAATGTACAAGAGCGGTTCCAACATTCTGGCGAGACTGCTAGCAGATATTTTAGTGAATTAATTGCTAGATGTGATTTGTGTTATGGCAACAGAACTCATAAAACCTCTTGATCCTGAGTTCAACAACAGATGAGAAGGAAAATAAACTGCAAAAAGTTTCTACATACAACAACAGAGCAGCACACTGAGTCATTGACAGTGATGCTCACAAATCTGTTAAATACATGCCATAACATCATAGTGCTTCATTGGTCATGATTCTCACACTTCAGACTCAACCAGTATGCATTATGTTGTCTACGAATGCATGGGATCGGAGAACATCTTAGAAACAAGCTCATCATCAAGCTAGTGATGATGCAAGGAAGCAACGTCTGACAAATATCAAGATCTGAGAAGACAAATTGTTAAGGGATCTGCGACAAAGTGATCATTTCTGAAACCAACCAGTTCATATATCAGATTCATATATCGGATCTCTAGCATGTAGAAAATGGATCTATATATCTGCAACTGTAATAGTAGTGTAGTAGTCTTGGCTTAGCTTGGATCCAAGTTCGTACGTGCTAGCTTGCATGAACATGGCAGATATTGTTGAAGCGTTTTCATAAATGATTGCTGGTGTCAATTACCAGATAGTTGGGTACGAACTGCATTCGATCGTATAAGTTCTGCAACATGGAACTATTATCGAGAGAATCTACTATCGTTTGTCCACATACATGTTTCGAGTTGTCTATGATTTACAGTTTAGATCTATGTATATTGTCGACACGAGATAGGAAAGTAGTAGATTATGGTGGTAGGAGATTCGCAATTGCTTATTCATGCTCTGACTGGTCGCTCCTCTACTCCCTGGCATATCAAAAGCATTATTCAGGATATCTGGGGTCTTGCAGGGCGATTTCGTTCGATCTCGATTCATCATGTGTGGCGCGAGGCCAACATTTTAGCAGATAGTTTAGCCTTTTTAGGTCATAAAATGAATAACCAGTCTGTTTGGTTGAACTCTCTTCCTTTGTACTTGTCTCCCCCGCCTTTCAACTTGATCTTTCTGAGGGTGGTGTAGCTCAAGGGCTTTTGTTGTATCAAAAAAAAAAAAAAACTCTAGAATTACTGATGAACTTCAAGAAAGTCTTGGACAGTTACAGTTGTGCTACATTAGTAGACGATGATGAAATTTTATTTTTGTTTTTAAGGTTTCTCTTTTTTATCCTATTTTTGTGGACTACGCTGAATAGTAAGTCTCCCTAGTTATTGTTTTGGGCGTTTTTTGGCTCCTCTTTTGAGTTTATCCCCTTTGAAACCATTAATGAAGTTATTTCATTAATTCGCAAAAATATGAAATGAAACCAAAATTGGAGCGAATCGAAATTGGCAACAAAAGCAAAGTGCCAAAGAATTGAAGAACATAACAACACAACTAAAGCTATATAGAATACAATCCGTTATTCAAAAAATCCAAGCATCAAACCCAATTAGCTAGCAACTACAAAATAGCACAAACAACAAGCAAAGTATCTACCTTTGCAATTCAACCAATGCTCAATCATGCTCCCAAAAAACCCCAAACTGGCAAATAGACAGAGCACTAAAGAGAGTCTAAATGCACTAGAAAATATGGGTACGTTAAGGCGGCAATGGAAGGGTATAATCAGCAATTTTCTCCCAATATTTGAGCGTTGTATCTTTGTACTTGATTTTGTACAACGCGAGTTTAGCTATGGTGAAACTCAAGCTGGCAATGCTTTCATCCAAAATGCTAACTTTTTCTACAGCTTTTCTCTTCTCTTCTTCTGTTAGATTGCCATAAAGGAGACTCAAATATGGTCTACCATCTGCAGAGGAGGGTGGACAAATCAAATATCATACAATAGAACAATTAGCACAACATACAGCTCTGGTCCATTTCAAAACAAATGTATCAACTCTATAAAAAATAATTTTTAAAACAGTTTGATGTATAAAGAAGAGGAACTTACTCGCGTGGAATCCAAAATGTCCATTGGATATGCCAGTTGTGTAATCTAGCTGCAAATAGAAAAAAGTTCAATGATCTAATATTACTCACCGTGATTTAAGACAAATGAGAGTAATTGAATACGCGGCTCTGTTACTACCTAGATATAAAATTATAGGTGCCATAAACAAAAAGCTGAAAGAAATCTTTAAATCAAATTCATTGTTTCAAATTAGTCAATCATACATACATCTATCTTAAACAACACTTGAAATCTTATATGAAGAAAAGACAAAACATCAAAATCATAACAAGAAAAACTAAACACCTGACTGTATGCTTCTGGTGATGTATCAATGAGTAGAGAAACACATTGGTGATAAAAATTTGTGGTAACCACCAGATTAACTTTTGCTTGGTAGGCATGGAAATTTTTAGAACAGAGAGATCTAAATTTGTCAAGCACATCTTCATCCGTCATACGAATAGATCCTACAACAGGAATATGTGGCTCGATCTCTGGCCCACCAAACTCGGTTTTGAGACCTTCCATCACCTTCTTGATCCTGAGAGACACTTCAGCCGTTGGGATTGCCCATATTGAATATGAGTTCCATTCCAAATCCATTATTGAAGGACTGGATAAAGAGTCTGTCAGTGGAGAGAAGTTTGCCTATAAAATCAGCACAAAACATCAAGAGTATGCATGTAAGGTATTTCCGAACTAAAAATACAATTTGAACACACTTACTGACAAACTAATTCAAGCATTCGGATAGAAAGAAGAAAAGAAAATTAGCAAACTGTACCACACTGAAATTGTCTCTTCTCTCGAGCTTGTGGTCTCCCAAGACTGAAGCTATACTGTTCACATAAACAACAGCTACAATATCATCAGAAGTCGAACAAGGCGTGTTATGAAAGAGAGTATCTTTAAGCCTTTCGCTACCAAGGTCGTAGGAGAGTACAAGTCCCATAAAGTTAAGTCCCGTAAAGTCATTCAGAAAAATCTCATTGCTATTAAGCAATGCGAATGGCTTCGGAGTGGGTTCAAGAGTTATGTGTTTCTTCCAAGCACCCTTCGGACCACCAAGTTCATCCAGAACCCATATTTCAAAAGAATATTCACGTTCAGGTTTATAATCATCAACCAATACAAAAAGGGCAAGGGATTCGTTCCACACTCGAAGAGCCACATTAGGTCGATCAAAACTGTCAGGTAACATGATATTATGAAATACCTCATTTTGAATATCCAATAAAATGATGACCTGCCTAATGAGGTCCTCGTATGCATCCAACACATTCAGTTCTTTGTGTTGCTCATGTCCAAGCCAATAAAGCATTTGCTTGAATTGGATCTGGAAACTTTCAAGCCTAAAGACAGTGGTTTCTGTTTCTAAAGCATTGGTGTTGATCTTTGTCCAAGAATCAGTACTCAAAGAGTATATTGCTGCCTTAGCACGATTATGAATATCATATCCCTCATCCCTCCAATTTGAAGCATAACTTAGTCCAATGTTAACAACTTTGTATTCGTTCAATTTAGCATCATATCCAAAACCCTGAACATCCGTGGAGTGCGACACATCGTCACCCCAAATAACATCTGGAGGGTCGTCACCCCACGTACTAACTGGAAGGTATGGAAAGGGGGGAAGAAGCTTAAATTCTTGAATT
>NC_020491.1:20659082-20689843 GCF_000184155.1 Fragaria vesca subsp. vesca
GAAAAGATTTAACTAGAAGTAGACAGATTATTCCATTGCAATGGCCTACCATATGAACTGCTTCCCCTTTAGTCTTTAGACTCATACAAAGAGGAATCTTGATGTCCTCGACACTAGAAACAATAATTCTGTCCTCACCATTGTCAATACTGTCGTTATTGCATAAATTAAGCAACGAAAATACTAGCTCATCTTCTTTTTTATTTTCTTCTTCTTCTTCTTCAGTGTTATTAGTCGTGTCCTTGGAGATTAAACGTTTCATGACGAGCAGATGCTTTGAATTGTAATTGTAACTGGAGAGGTGCTTAGCTACGAACCTGGGATTGTTGATCAGTGAATACCACCTTTTAGAAGCGCATTTGAATCGCATCAGAGCCTTGGGAGGCAGAGTTGACATGATTTTCTCCACTAGATTTTCATCAACCTCTATCATTTCTGCCACGTTCAACCTCTTCAATTAAAAGTTATAAAAGAGCAAATTCATTACAATAGATCACAACGATGATACTAGTTATAAAAACAATGGTGCTTAGAGAATTATTAAACGAAATCGGCTCTGACTATAGAGAATTATGTACCTAAGTCCTTAACCTGCGAACTAGAACAATAGATGGGGAAAGAACTCAAAGAAGGGATGATGATTCTGAGGTGAGTCTTCTGGAGATCGAGACGATATAAGGATTATAAGCGATGGAGATTTGAGACTGAGAGTCACTGAGACTTGAAACAGCTTCTGAGTTCTGATGGTGTTGTTTTGCTATATATTTATTTCAATTAGGCTTTTTATGGTTAGTTTTTCCTTTTGCAAATAACAACAAAAATAAATTAATGCCAATGAATATATGAGCTGGATGATTATAATTACACTATGTAGGTTAATTCTTATATCCCAAAAGTCAGCTGAGAAGGAAAATAAACTGCAAAAAATTTCTACATACAACAACAGAGCAGCACACTGAGTCATTGACAGTGATGCTCACAAATCTATTAAATACATGCCATAACATCATGGTGATTCATAGGTCATGATTCTCACACTTCAGACTCAACTAGTATGCATTCTGTTGTCTACGAATGCATGGGATCGGAGAACATCTTAGATTTTAGCTCATCATCAAGCTAGTGATGATGCAAGGAAGCAACGTCTGAGAATATCAAGATCTGGGGAGACAAATTGTTAAGGGATCTGCGACAAAGTGATCATTTCTGAAACCAACCAGTTCATATGTCAGAACCCACCCCGAATTTCACCATGAAACCCGAAGTATATCCTGCGGGGACCACCTCTAAGGAAAATTTATCCAAAATTCGGCATAACCTCTCTTGAAAATGGATAACTCTTCCTATAAATACCTGCAAACACTTCAAAAGAATCCATCTATAACCCTCTACTCTTAGAGCCTTCGTGCTCCCCAAATCATAACATCTCCCAATTTATTTACTAACTTTAATAAGCATAATCCCACAACCGACAATCACGGTTCAGAACAACTCTAATTGAGATGAAAGAAATTAGAAACATAGAAATGAGCATAAGCTATACTATTGATTATGCCTCTTCTCCATGTACGCTCGACCTCAACTATGCTAACCTGCAAACTGGGCATTTTTAAAACGAATGGCCCAGGGGAAAACATTTGCAAACGTTACAGTGAGTGAACAAAGATAAATTTAATGAAAATATTTATGGTTTCCCAATTTAAATTTTCATAGAAAATATGTTGCATGCGACAGCTCAAAAGCTCTCAACTCATCAATTGGCAATTACATGACTAGCTCCGGCTAGTCTCCAAATTTAATAAAATGAAGCCTCTCAGGTTAAAATAATATATATATATATATATATATATATAAGTATGTATTTACACTCGTTATACTCCTTGTACGAATTCTATGAAGGAATAAGAAAAATAGAAATTCATACAAGGCTACTACGCTTACGTCTAACGCTCACGTCACACCATAATGGAATTTTACCTCATTATAGCGGAAAAGCACGTATAACTAGCTAGCATTTATTTATATACATATTATCCTCATAATCATCCATATACATATCCACCGAAAATCTCATTTTCGGTAACTCTCCAAAAATAATAAAAATTGACAATTACAAAAGAAGCAATAAATATATGACTCCACCGAAAATCTCATTTTCGGTAACTTTCCAAATAGCGAAGTTAACAAATAAAATAAGAGTATTTACTTCCAAAAATAAATTCGCGAAAATAAACAATTCCACAAATTGATATTCAATAAAATCATTCATTTAATATGAAATCACCGCATCCTTATAATTTAAAACGAACGTCCACTCACAACTTTAGGCATACACCTGACGAAATCCAAATTGCCACTCAAGAGAGGTTTTCCCGAATCCTAGCACAATAACCATGCTTAGGACCAAACTTCAATTTCAGAAAAAAAAATAATACTTAAATATATAACCCAAAACTCTTCCGCCTAACCCACTACCCTTTCTAAGATTAAGCTTATCGGATTCACGCCAAACCCCAACCACAGCCTCTTTCATTTATTTCAACATTCTAAAACAATAATAAGGGAAATCCAACGGTCTGATTCTACCCCATTAACCGCCAAATTCATCAATCTTTGAAAAATTCCAAACCTAATCAAAACTCCTTCAAAAATTCCAAATTTTACAACATTAGACTCCCCTTAATATAACAAATTTAAATCCATGAAAATCCCCCTAACACCGCCGCCGCCGCCGTCTGATCCGCCGGCAGCAGCGGCGGACTCCGGCGACCTCCAATGCCTATCAAATTTTAGCAGTAACTTCCTCTCAACCCACTCTACAACTTTCCTAACGAGCACAAACACCAATTTCAAGCCTAACTAGGTCAATCGAACAAAAACATTTCAAGAACCCTAGAACTTCCACTCACCGATTCTCCTCACCTGAAACAAACTGGATTGAGTCCTTTTAGGGCAAGGCTACTGGGTTGAAGACCTTCAAAACCAAATAAGACTTGCCCGGATTGGTGGCCAAAGGAGGAAGTTCCGGCGACGGAACACCAAGGAAGACCGGAGCTCTCGAGCACGATATCTCTCTCACGGCGGCGCTAGAGAGGCTGCCACCGGTCTAGGAAGGAAAAGGAGATGATGGCCGACCATTTGGGACCAGTGCGGCGGTCTACGGTGGCCGGACGGCGGCGGACGGGCTCGGGAAGTTTTCAGCAGAGAGAGGGCTCGGGAGGAAAGAGAGAGAGAAGAGAGAAGAAAAGAGTTGGGCACTTGGGCTTGGGCTTTCCCAACCGGTTTCTACCCAAACCAAATATAAACCCAACTCCAAAATAACACCACAAAATAATACCCTACTAAAAATTACCTTTTTACTAGCTAAAATTTACCATTTTTACTGTCATCAAATATTTCTTTTACGAATCATTCATCCGAAATAATCGCCCCTCAAAACCCCTCTAGGGACCTTTGAAACTATAAACTCATTTACGAAGACGGTAAAATTCTTATTAATACCAAGCTAGTAAATAAGGTAAGAATTTAAAAGTCGGGATGTGACATCATATATCGGATCTCTAGCATGTAGAAAATGGATATATATATATATAAACAGTCTGTCTCTACCACGGACGTCTGCACCGTTTTACAGTGCGGATTTTCGTCCGTTCGCCACCGTACGGCGCCGCGCGAGGGCACGCCTCCACCCCAACGGACTCTAGCAGCTTCCCGGACCACTTTCCATCCCTGGCGAGTCCGCCGAAATCCAGTTTTCCGGCCAGATCACCAAAAACTTCAAACAAAGTCAATCTGGCTGGAAAACTGGAATTCGGCAGACTCACCGGGGACGGAAAGTGGTCGGGGAAGCTGCTGGAGTCGGCTGGGGTGGAGGCGCGCCCTCGCCGGCGCTGTACGGTGGCGAACGGACAAAAATCCGCACCGTAAAACGGTGCGGACGTCCGCACCTGAGAAAAGTTCTATATATATATATCTGCAACTATAATAATAGTGCAGTAGTCTTGGCTTAGCTTGGATCCAAGTTCGTATGTACATACTAGCTTGCATGAACATGGCAGATGTTGTTGAAGCGTTTTCATAAATGATTGCTGGTGTCAATTACTAGATAGTTGGGTACGAACTGCATTCGATCGTATAAGTTCTGCAACATGGAACTATTATCGGGAGAATCTACTATCGTTTGTCCACATACATGTTTTGAGTTGTCTATGATTTACAGTTTAGATCTATGTATATTGTCGACACAGGATAGGAAAGTAGTAGATTATGGTGGTAGGAGATTCTCAATTGCTTATTCATGCTCTGACTGGTCGCACCTCTACTCCTTGGCGTATCAAAAGCATTAATGTTCAGGATATCTGGGTTCTTGCATGGCGATTTCGTTCGATCTTCATTCATCATGTGTGGCCAACTTTTTAGCAGATAGTTTAGCCTTTCTAGTTCATAAAATGAACCAGTCTATTTGGTTGAACTCTCTTCCTTTGTTCTTGTCTCCCGCCTTTCAACTTGATCTTTCCGAGGGTGGTGTAGCTCGAGGGCTTTTGTTGTAACATTTTCTTTTTATATAAAAAAAATAAAAATAAAAACTCTAGAATTACTGATGAACTTCAAGAAAGTCTTGGACAGTTACGTTTGTGTTACATTAGTAGAAGATGATGAAATTTTATTTTTATTTTTAAGGTTTCTCTTTTTTATCCTATCCTTGTGGACTAGGCTGAATAGTAAGTCTCCATATTTGCCGTTCATACAAACTATTTGCATATGTGATGAACTATATGTAATGTACTAGTCAAATGCAAAACTTCACGCCAAGCAATTCACCCCAAGACTCAACAATTCAATGATTCATACCAATGGAAGAGTTAGAAATACTTAGGGCTGCCAAAGAAGGAAGGAGGCTTGGGGTTCAAAAATCTTTGTGACTTCAACACTGCTCTGTTAGCCAAACAAGTGTGGAGGCTTCACACTGAACCCAATTCTTTTTGGGCAAAGATGATTAAAGGGATCTATACTATCCACACACGGATGTTCTTCAGGCAGGAAAAGGGTCTAGGGCATCGTGGGCATGGAGCAGTTTATTGGAAGGTAAAGCTCTAATTGAAGAATGTGCAAGATGGTTAGTAGGCAATGGGAACTCCATTGACATATGGAGGGATAAATGGATTTTAAAATCTGAAATGGACTTCATTCACCCAACTATGCTTATCCCTCAGTCTGCTCCGACAAAAGTGTCTGATTTAATTGACTAGGACTCTTATACATGGGATTTGCAGCCCATTGTTGGACTAGTTCCTGAGCGTGATATGGAAGATATAAGAAAGCAGCTGTTCAGCCACATTGAGGTTGAGGATAGATTAATCTGGCCTCAAACAAAAGGTGGCTCTTACACGGTCAAATCCGGGTATAACCTCTTCCATTCTCTAAATCTAAAACCCATTAGACACTTGAGCCATTCCTCTCATAGAGTACACCGAAGTGTTTGGTCTGCTATCTGATCTATCCAAACACTACCCAAAATAAAGCACTTTTTGTGGCAAGTTGTGAACAATGCCATACCCACCTATCAGAATCTCTTTCACAAGAAAATTATTGCTTCACCTATCTACCAAAGTTGCGAGCTAGCCCCTGAAACAATTGAATACATTCTACTTCTATGCCTTACTGCTATATGCACATGGTTCTCTTGTTCTCTCAATTACAGGATTAATGTTCAAGAAATCACATCAATTGATTGATGGATTGAAAAGATCATAAAGCTTGCAGTCCTTAGCAAATATTTACAAGCTAATTGTCATACCAGGATAGCCTTTATCTGTTGGGAGCTGTGGAAGAGCAGATGCTAATTCTTTTTCCAGATCACCATGCCTCATCCGCTAGCAATAGCCTCTCAAGCAGAGAATGCAGCTTCAGAATTTTTGCAAATAAAACATCATAAGAGTCAAGGAGAGGCAGGTATATATTGTTTCTACTTTTACCCCCACTTCTCTCACTCCCGCTACTATATCCCATTCCTCCCTTCATCACCACCATAGAAACCGATTCCCTATTCCTACTAACCCTCCCATTGCAATCCAACTTGGAAATTCCTTTAACTCGGCCCACCCTTTCTCTCACAACCATACACATACCCACCATAACCCCATCACCAATCAACCAACAATCATTAACCCAATTCGAGAAACTTCAAACGTTAATTGGGAAAAGCCACCCACAGGCTCTATCAAAATTAACTTTGATGCTGCTTGGATTAGTGAAACTAACCTTGCTGGGCTTGGAGTTGTTGTGCGAAATCATCATGACTCTCTAATTGATGGAGCCTCTCAAAGTTGCAGTGCGAACTCAGCGATTGAAGTAGAAGCTCGAGCTGATATCTTAGCTCTCTCTCTCGCCATGAAATACTCTCACTTTCCTACCCGAATTGAATCAGATTAGGGTTAGGCTCGATCTTTCTATGGAACTCTTGAGACGTACTGTGATTGATTTTCCTGAGTTCGAGGAGGAGTTGATAAAGTACGAACGATTGCCGGAGTTTTGCCAAGAGTGTGGATTGATGGGACATCCCACGAGTGCTTGTTTCAAGAAGCTGGGCATTCCTTTTATAGAAGAAGGAGTTTACGAGTGAAAAGACCATTTCAAGCAAAAAAGCCAGGAAAACAAACAGACTTGAAGAATCTTACCTGTGATTGCCCGGATACATAGAGCCCCTCCTCCGTGCAAACCGATCTCTTGGTCTTGGATACCCAGAAAAGCGAACTACACAGCTCATCATGTTGCGTCACTTAGTGTGAGGAAGACATGTCTGGATGTCTGGATTGACAGACCATCGTCCTCCCTGGTTCGTATTCTCTCTCGCAACAGATTGTCGTGTCCTCCGCCGGAAGGTGTTACTAATCTAAACGTGTAGACTCTATTTGTTTTTTCTGGGTTTTTTTATGTCTCTTCTGTGTCGCTTGTGTTCTTCTTTACCTTTATTTTGTCTTTTAAGCTTTTTCTTTTTTGTTGGGCTTATCTAGTCTCCCAATCCAGTTGGGTTTGTGACTATGAAAGCTTGTTTCTGATTAGGGATGGCAATAATCCCCAGCGGGTAGGGTACCCACGGGTATTCGACCCTAACGGGGAAGATATACTGGTATAAACGGGTAACGGGGATGGGGATCCTTAGTATTCGGATTCTTAAATCGGGTACGGGGCGGGTATGGTATTTTGATATTCGTCCCCATCCCCACCCATTAAGGATGAAAATATTATTATATATAATTATATAATTTATTATTATATATATTTATATATAATTTATAAATAAATATTTATGTAAAAAAAATTTGTAATTCTCTTAATAAACATTTAATGGACCTTCCTTTTTATTATATATTTTTATTCTCTTAATGAAATTTACCGGTATTGTTATGTTTTAACCAAGACTTGTATTTATTTTTATTGGATTGAAGTATGAAACTTATTTATTTTGGTATTTGATTTTAATTTCATACTTTTATATAATTGTATTTCGTATTTAAAAAAAAAATTTAATTTAATACATAATTGTTAACGGGTACGGGTACGGGTATGGAAACGTAATCCCCAAAGGATACGGGTACGGGGAATCTCCATTATCTAATTACGGGTACGGGGACGGGTACGGGGATGAAAAATGTAAAAAGGTATGGGTACGGTATTTTGATCCCCGTACCCTACCCTACCCATTGCCATCCCTATTTCTGATGGGCCTGTGTTGTTGGCTTGGTTGGGTGTGCCCTTGGGCCTTTCAATCAGTTAATGAATGTTTTTCAACGACCAAAAAAAAATGATTCATACCAAAACGTAGCCAAAAAAAGAGGATGCAGCCCAAAAAAAAAAAAGAATAAGAGCCACGTCAGCCAGGTTTCCAACCAACTCGATCGGCGTTGCTGATCTTGTCATCGTCATCGATCGGTACATGAATGGAGGCGGTCCTGGTGCTCATTTCGATGGAGGAAGAGGTAGGGGAGAGAGAGAGAGAGCACCGAGCGGCGTATCTCAACTGTGGAAGAGGATCTAGAGTACTAACCGGTGATCGAGGGCGGTGACGGAAGGAAAGGCGAGGCGGAGGTGGAGGATCTTGAACCCGTGCACTAGCGTGATGTCGATTGGGGACTTTTCCTAATTCTCTATTGCCTGTGTGATTCTATTTCTTTATGTAGTATTGGGCCTGATTATTTTGGGTCATCTATTTCTAATGAAGTCATTTACTCATCACCCAAAACAAAACCAGAAAACAAACCGGTACATGTTTAGTGCACACCTATTTAAAAGTTACATCTTCTTTTCATTGGGCGGAGAAATTTGAAAGTTATGATGAAGTTCATGTGCTTCTCCTCAATCCTCGTTAGTTTATAATCTCATTGTTCACAAGCTCACAATTCACAAAGTTGTAGATGTCCGTAAATTATTCAAATGGTGCGGGTGACTCGTTAAAGCAACATCTTCCTTTGTTGGGATGATAGACTAGTCTCAAATGTCCACAAAATTACCTTTTCTCTTGGGGGTCTTGGTCTCTGCACTCATATCATTTGGCGATGATTGACACCTGGCTTGGTGTGGTTAAATTAGTATTTATCCCTAATCTTGGATTTGGGTTTTCTTAAGCCGATCGAGGTCCCTCACATATATAGTGGATTTCCAGCAAAGATCGAATCTTATTGGTCTCACAAATCGAATTCACATGGGCTCTGACCAATGGGAACTTGTGTCTAGGGACACTTACCAAACCCTAATCATTATTAATTAGTGCTTAAGCAGTTAAGCTAACCCCTAATTAGAATAGCAGAGGTGCATTAGATTTGTGAGGGCCGCGATCTTCATCACCATGTCAGATACGTACGTACCTCATTTGTTATATAAGATGTGAGATACCTATTTTATTTTTTATTTTGGTGATCGACTCAACCCCAAATTTTAGTTTACCCCTAAAATACGTCCTCAATAAACATATTCGCAAATAGCAGATTAGATAGGTAGGTTTCTGTATTATATGCAATATACATTCTAGGGTTTAGAGAGTTTTGGGTTTTACAATGCCTACTCTTTTCTCGCAGGGCTGTGATGGCTTCATATACTCTGGTCGTGATCCGGCCTCTAGAATAATGCGTACAAATACCGAGATGTACTTGTTCAGGTGATACTGTTGTTTTTCTGGCAAAGAAAATCTGATATGCGAGTCTGTGACAGTGCAGGTTGGGCGTACGGATTGTGTTTGATAAATTATCGCTTGCTATGAGCTTGATAAAGGCGTGCGTGCGAAGATTAACCATCGATTGGTGCTAATTTTGATTAACTAGCTAGTTCTTCACGTGTGAGTCTCAGTAATTGGTACTTGAAGTGTAAAACATGTGCTTCACTTCAAATATAAATATAACTAGAATTTTAATTGCATGATTTTGATGAAATTGTTGTTATGACAATTGACAGATTCTTGGATGAAGACTATGTTTGTGATTCAACTCATACGGCTTCGTGATACTATGAATGAAAAAGTTCCAGTAACTGATCAGATCAGTCGTACATGACAGTTCCTCGAGTTTTTGATCGAAATCCCAGTTTCAATGGACCTTAGCAAAAAAAAAAAAAAACTCTAGCTTCATTTTGGTCTGACAAGGGAGTCTATATATAGCAGACATCACTTCGTTACGAAGTTGTTCAAAAAACTTAACATTAAACTTTTCTTCTCTTAGCTAGTTCAATAAAGTTTAATGATCAAAAGTCCCCCACATTTTGGGACTGAGGTAAAGTATCCTCACACACAGAACCTCAAGATCCTAATATCCCTTCACTTAGGGTTTCTGAAAATCCCTTGTGTTATTGTGCTACCACCAACTAATAATTAAAAAGGAAATTTCTCCATTTTGATGTCATGACATTTTACTTCTTTAAGCTTTGCATAAACAGTACGATAACACTTTGCTTTCCTTCATTTATAGAAATTGGTTTTGATATATTACTAATATTTGCTAATCGATCAACCTATATAAATATATATATATATATATAACTTTTCTCAAGTGCGGATGTCCGCACTGTTTTACGGTGCGGATTTTCGTCCGTTCGCTACCATACGGCGCCGGCAAGGGCGCGCCTCCACCCCAGCCGACTCCAGCAGCTTCCCCGACCACTTTCCATCCCCTGTGAGTCCGCCGAATTCCAGTTTTCCGGCCAGATTGACTTTGTTTGAAGTTTTGGGTGATCTGGCCGGAAAACTGGATTTCGACGGACTCGCCGGGGATGGAAAGTGGTCGGGGAAGCTGCTGGAGTCCGCTGGGGTGGAGGCGCGCCCTCGCGCGGCGCCGTACGGTGGCGAACGGACGAAAATCCGCACCGTTAGCAGAGACGGACTGTCTATATATATATATCATTTCATTAACAATACCCACACGCGTCATAGACTAATACGGCTGATGACGCCATGAGCATCCAGCAACAAAGGATATATCTATACTCTACTATATATAGCTACCAATTCATATAATTATAGTCATTCTTTTTAGAAATTAGGACTTAATTATACTTAGTGCAAAGCCACTAATGTAAGTTTAATACTGGTTAAGTAATTAGAACCAACCAGTTTATCACCTCACTATTAGAAAAATGGGGTTTCACTTTCACCCCTAGACCACGTTTTCGTGTGTATATAAAGCTCATAGTGAGTCAAGTCTTAACGCAAACTAAGCTAGCTGCTTACAAACCGTAGATTGATCAATACCGTAAGTACTACAGTTCTTTAGCTCAATGCACCTGCTGTTCTTCTTAATCCTTACGCTAACAATAGTTTCACTATTCATCAAGCTAGATTTCTAATTTTTCATTTTAATTTTTTTTGCAGAGACCTTAAAGACACAGAGAATCGAAACAACATAAGGCCAGGGATATGGGAAGGGGGAAGATTGTGATCCGAAGGATCGATAATTGTACGAGCAGGCAAGTGACTTTCTCAAAGCGTAGGAAGGGTTTGATCAAGAAGGCAAAGGAGTTGGCGATTTTATGCGATGCAGAAGTTGGACTTCTGATCTTCTCAAGCACTGGAAAGCTTTATGAATGTGCAAGTAACAGGTTAATTTGGTCAATAATAATTGTCTTTGATCTTTATAAATATCGATCCCTCGGATTCTTGTTACTGCAGCTAGTTTTACATGCTTTCTTGGATCAAATACTTCATTATTATTTCTATATTTTGTAGATCTTTCACCAGCTATATACCTATATGTCTGATAATTTTCTGCATATATCATGCATATATACAGAATGTGATGTGTTATGCATATATTAATGTTTGTAAAGATACTTGGGTTAATAAATGTTTTTATGTAAGATTAAGTGTTGCATGTTCGCTGTTTCATCTAAACAAAAGAGAGGATTATGGTTTAAAAATCAGTAAATTGATATATTCCAGTTTTTAGGTTAGATATATATGTAGTAGTTTATTTTCAACGAAAACAATGAAGAGACTTAAAAACAATGAAAAAGAAAACTGTTGGTATTCATAATCTACTAAACTTCCAGATTAGACCAATGGTTTGTCACATGGTTATACATTTACGAAAATTTACTTTTGTATATTATCTTTTTTTGGTTCATAAAATGGTGGTCGGGTGGGACTACCACTCCGAGGCCGGGAGCAACATGGGTATGGCCTCTCCCCATGAGGTGTTTTTCACTTGCGGATGATTGAATCAAAATTTTGATCTAATTGTTATCAAAATTTCATCAGATAACCTTGGTCTGACAAAAATCTCTATTTATTTGATATATAGGTTAGATGATCAAATGATTAATGATTTGAATGAATTTTATGAGAGTATAGTATACTGCCTTGGCTTTGAGCTTGTATCAACTTTCTCATAATTCTTTTGGAAACTTTTCTTCTTCTTTTTTCTTCGTTTTGTTAATTTCACAACTGTACGTGCAACATCTGATTACTTCATGTCCTTCCTCCAGCATGAAATTAGTCATAGAGAGATATAACAAAACCAAAGAGGAACACCAGCGACTTCTTAATCCAGCATCAGAAATGAAGGTCTTCTCTATTACAATTATTTATCACTACTTTCATGTTTCTTTTTCTTTATGTTTTGATCCCCCCTGTTTGTTTGAGCTTAAATTTAATGTCAGGGTAAAATTTTCCAATCTTAAAACCACTGTGCATCAACCAAGGTTGAATTCTCCATGAATTTTCGTTTCATATATATTATTTATTTCCTCTCTTAATTTGAAGAGAAAAGGTTTTCCATGAGTTAGTCACTTTGTTTAGTCATATTTATAGTCATGATTATGTAATGCATCTTCCATATTTCTAGTATATGTCTACCTCAACATGCATTGTAGAAAAATCTATTATAAACCCTTTTGTGCTACCAAGCTGCAAAATTTCTTATATATCTGTGAAATTTTAAACCCTTTTGTGTTACCAAGCTGCAAAAATAATTCACCTGTCAAAAATTCTAGACATTCAACACTCTGATATGTATTGGATAGGTTTCAATGAAAAAGAAATCCATCTCCCCGTGGTTTCCTGTACTTCCCTGGATAACAAAGACAAGAGTACGTAGTACAATATTCTAGAGTCCTGCTTAAGCAAGTCAAACGAACTATTCTTTAATGGAATTATGTCAATCTGTATGTTTAAGTTTTTTCTGAATCATGAATATATTTCAGAAGTTCTTTGAGATTTCGAAAATTTATAGATGTCAGAAAAGCTTACATTCTACTCCATCATCAGGCATGAAGAGAAAATATAACATAGTATATCCATTTCCTTGTCACTGATCAAGTAACTAAGTTAGTTCGACTTCAACCTGATTGTAATAGCTTTGCACAATTCGCTATATTCCTAGAAAACAAAAAAATTTCGACGTCTGTTAATATACAAATTGAAATATTTCTCAATTGACTACAGATATGTAGCAATGTAGTTGTGTCCTTAATCCTTAGTCCGAACTCCTGACATACACTGGAACACCAACTACATACATATTAAGTATCATTCCCCACCATGAAGAAAAATGGTCGAGGCTTAATTAGTTTCAGATTCCCATTTGAAGAAAGTTGAATTATCTTTGAACTTTCAGCTGCCACGAATGTGAGATGTACATGTTATCTTCGGAAACAAGGTCCTGATGATGGGATAGTGAAGTAACATAATTCCATTATATGATAGTTCGTTTGTCTTGATTAAGACGTACTGGTAGAATATGTAGGAACAATCAGCTAAAACAAAATGTACATATGCTGCAAGAAACTTGTTTAGTAAATAAATTAAACTTAGTAGCAATGTGAAAAATTACTAGTTTAAAAAAATTTAAACAACTGCATGATCTTGATGAACAAAACTTAAATTTCCAATGGAATACATTTGCAACCAAGGGGGATGGATAGCTTGTACCATTGATGTTTGCTAGTCTGAAACTGGTTTAAAAGGTTATTTCTTGCTTCAGGCATATTTCTTAAAGAACTTCATCATTTCTCTTCAGAATATATAATTTTTTTTTTCTTTTGGAAGATAAATCTTGCATTTAACTTGAATTATCACACTTGCTAGTTTTGGCAAAGGGAAGTCACCATCTTACGGGAGCAACTACAGAACTTGCGAGAAAACCATCGGTACAAACTTTCTCCTCCTTCGTTTTAGAATTTTACAATGTATTTCAAAACACGCATGATGAAGACAATAATGTGCATATGTATCCAAGCGAAAATGATATTACATTGAGCATGTATATATTTCAATAACTTGATGATCAGCTTGACAAGATATAATACAAGTGAGCATTTGATCCTTTACTGCTTAATTATCTTAGTTTCATTGTGGTGAATTGAAGATCACCAACGATATATATTCGAGTAATCCAGATTCTGATATCTATGACAGGCAGTTCATGGGGGAACAGCTTTGTGGTTTGACTCTTAAAGAGCTAAAGGGTCTAGAAAATCAATTAGAAATGAGTCTGCAGGGTATTCGTTTGAAAAAGGTCCGTTCAAAGGCTTCACTCTCTCTATAATTTCTTTTCCTTTCTTCATTTGTTTTTGGACATGCTGCACAATCCGTTAGGATTATCGATTTGCAGTATATTACAAGTCTGATAAATAACATGAAGTTTTAATCCCCTGCAGGAAAAAATGTTAACTGATGAAATTGAAGACCTAAATGAAAAGGTTTTGTCCCGGAACACTTACAATATTTAGTTATTCCTTGCTACACTTCCTAGTTCCTACTGTAATCCTTGTCACTGTTTCCATTTTTTCGTTCCTTACAGGGTAATTTTATTCATCAACAAAATTTGGAACTGTACAAGAAGGTAATAAACCTTAGTTTTAAAAGAAAAATTGGATTTAAATAAGAATATTCTGCTTTGGTTTGACCACGAACATAAATCGATTAAATCTTTCAAGAAAATAAGGCCTTATTACGTAGCTATAAGCAGCATTAACTGTGAGGCTTCTTGTATCAGGTTTTTGGCACAAGCTCCCTGAATTCTGAAAATCGAAGTGGTTGCATTCCCTTTGGCATGAGCACAAATGCACAAATGAGGAGTCACATCTCCCCATCCGCCTTCAGCTAAGCCGAGATGGTCAACAAACTTAAGAGGCTATTCCAAGTTAGTGCTATATATGAGAGTTATTATTCTAAATTTCTGTTTTGGTTGAAAATTTTATCTGAAATATGGTTATGTAACTCTGCAGCAGTCTATATATGAAAGCAGTGAGAGGACTTTGGACAAATGCCCTAAACCACATACCTTATGACCCAAGCAAGTACAAAAGAGTGCGCTCTTCCAGTTCTTCTTATGAGATGAACAAGTAGAATACCTCAACGAAACTTATATTATACTTGTATATGTTTGACTATATATGAATTTAGCTAAAGTCATCAGCAAATGTCCTGTATTATCTTGACTAGCTCAATCGGAGAAAATGATTCTTCTTCATCATGGGATTCATTTGGTACTTCGATTCTGCGAATTTCATTTTACCCAAAATTCTTAAGAAACGTGGCCGAGCACAAGTTTACCGAAGAAGACATCGACATGAATGTGTTCAAGTCCAAGTCCATACTGAGTCAAGGATCACTTCAAAATTACTTCGTCTTTCTTGGCAAAGAACCAAACGAAAACAGAGACGAAAGTAATAGCAGCAGTCTAACACCTCAGTAACTAATAAGATCCAACAATGTCCCCATATATTATAGCTAACATAAAATAGCTCAGTACTACTTCAATCGATCTTTCTTCTTCATATAACTATGTGGATGTGAGGAATTGACCTACCAGCTAACTGTTTCAAATGTAGATAATAGTTCAGGCCCTGGTCTATTTATATATGTGAGATCGTTATGAAAACTTTTGCTCTCTAACAAAAAGATTGAAACCTATAAAATTTTAGTCCAATGGTTCAAACTGGTACTACCAGCAATCTAGCATACGATTTTTCAGAAGGAAAACAGAATAGGCAGTACTACTGAGAGGAAAACCACAACACTCAGATTTCCATAGATCTGAATCAAGTTTGAGCAAAATGTTAATGAATCTATACTTACACAATAGTACTATCACCGATCTAGATCACCGTCCCATCTGACATTGTTAAACACTTGTGAACGGCGTCCGGGCTCTTCTTCATACAAGTGACACCCATCGTCGAAGTTCTGCGAATAGCTCACCGCATCATACTGAAACGACACAGCTTTGCTTGATCCATATATGCTTCTAATTCTTCTTCTTCTGCCCCCATCGCTCATCACCAACCTCCTGAGAAAGTTTCTCCATCTCCTCGGGCTTCTCTTGTTTTCACCACAGCTCTCCATGCGACTGTACCCCAATTCTTCGTGCACCGGGAAACACGACGGCGACATCATGCACCCCGGAAGGTAAGTCGATCGCCGGGGAGGGATGAGATCCCCTTCCATTGAGTAGTTTTACCGAACAAGCTAGCTAGTTCTTGGCTCTTACTAGAGCTTTGGCTATATGAGTTGGGTGAAGATGATGCTACATGTATATAACTATATATATGTAGGTATTGATTATATTAAGCATGATCAACGTAAAATGTTATCGGTTACAGCCAGTTTCGTGGGCCTCGTACATGTTATATTTCGAGTATGAAAATGATAGCACATTGCAGAGATAGACAAAACCTCACTTGTCCCAAAAGCATATTTCACACCAATTGTCCTAGAATAATTGTTTTGGTGGGTTATTCTATATGTTATCTACCAAAGCTTCAATCTTACCTTATTTTCTTTCTCTTGACAAACTTAATTGGTGAGGCTTAAGTTTAGGGTTCGTTGCCTTCCATTTCGTATGCTAAATTTCGAGCCGATGTAGGTGTGTAATTTATGTTGATATCGTGTCTATTGACATGTTTAAACACAGAGCGGAAGGAAAGAACAGACCAAGCAAGAAATTAATTAAGCACATAGTTAGCAACGATGATCTTGTAGAGAGATTCAAAAAGCAAACTGAAGCAAAATGATTGAAGGGAATTATTAACAGCCATGAAAACTTTCCAAGATGAGAAAAGAGAGAAATTGGTTAGGGATAAGCATGAGTGTTCTGATTTGATTTCAGATCCACCACCACCAAAACTTGTGGGGACTTGGAACTTGTCGTGTTTCTGTAATTTCTTAGAGAAGAGAAAAGGAGTAGAGGACAATGGCAACAGTATAGCAGACGTTCAGTTTAGAATCTTGGAATAGCAGACACTCAATTCATAACAATTTTAAATCTAAAGAAACAGAGAGTGAACATCTGCGGGGATAGCTCAGTTGGGAGAGCGTCAGACTGAAGATCTGAAGGTCAGGTGTTCGATCCACCTTCACCGCATTTATTTTTAAGTTTTTATTTCACTGAGTTTTTCATTTGAGTATTTAAATAAAACCATGAGACAATGGAACAACATGCTGGAATAGCTCAGTTGGCTAGAGCGTGTGGCTGTTAACCACAAGGTCGGAGGTTCAAGCCCTCCTTCTAGCGTCTTTTTGCCTGTTAGTACAGAGAGAAAACCAAACCTAAAATTGGGAATCAACCAAAAATAATCTAATCTTGAAATTCACCCCAGAATTGTAGGGTGTTTAGTGAGCTGATTTGCATTTAGAAGTACTCTTTACCCTCAACTTAGATAAGAACCCAAGTCACTGACTGACAATGACCTACGAGTTGGTGAAAAATCCTCCTCCTGAGGAACCATTCAAAAGCTTCGGTGGCCAAATTTGTCTCACAGAATACCCCAAAACCGATCATGCCATATCTCTGAAAGTCCCTTTGTGGCTAAGAAACGAGGAACTTTGGATAGGCCTTTCATGGTGATGGTTTTGGTGTCACCATATGTGATTGATTATGAAACCTCAACTCTAACACCTAGTAGCAGGAGGACAAGGACAAAACCGGAACACAAGATTAGAAAAGGTTTAGTCTTTCTACCCACCAAAATCTCACCCAACTGAAAAACTGAACCTGAACCCAGAAGAACCATGGCGCTGGCATTGGCCCTTCGCAGGCTTTCCTCTTCTGTGGACAAGCCCATTCGTCCTCTCTTCAATGCCACCTCTCACTACTACATGGTCCTTTAACTATTTCACATATCTCTGTTCTGCTCTAGGATTGAATGCATGGAAGTTTAGTCACTGATCGAACCCTTTATATTTTTTGTGTGCTACTTTTTTTTTTTTACAGTCATCTTTGCCCAATGAAGCTGTCTATGACAAGGAGAAGAACGGTGTCAGTGTGAGTTCTTATATGCCGGGTTTTATCAATATTAGACTTGATTTATGTATGTGTTTTTGTTGGTGAGGTTTGATTATACATGCTGAGACATAGTAAAAGTTGTTTTCTTGCAGTGGCCTAAGCAATTGAATGCTCCATTGGAGGCTGTGGATCCTGAGATTGCTGACATCATCGAGCACGAGAAAGCCAGGCAATGGAAGGTGTGATTTTTAGTGTATGATCAAAATCAAGACTTTGTTGAGATAAAAGATAGTAATTGTTGGGGTTCACAGCTATGTGTATTCTTTTGAATACAAGTTTAATGTTCTATAATATTGCTGAGAAAACTTTGAATAATTCGAGAAAGTTTCTGTGGTTCATTTTTGCACAAGAGTTTCTTTACAGCATTTATGGGTAAATGATGGTGTGTTCATTAACTTGAAGTCTTTGTCTTTCATAAAGGGCCTAGAACTGATACCTTCGGAGAACTTCACATCAGTCTCTGTGATGCAAGCAGTTGGTTCAGTCATGACCAACAAATACAGTGAAGGGTATCCAGGGGCAAGATACTATGGAGGAAATGAGTATGTGAAATCTTGACCCCTCTCTACAGTCTTATAGCAAATTGTCAGGAGTTTCTTAGTAGGAATTGGAATGTGTCCCTTATCGATGTTTACAAAGAAAGTAATTCAGTGGCTGACTTGCTAGCAAGCATTGGTCATGGTTATGAGTCTGGATGCAGATTCTTTAGCTCCCCTCCTAATGATGTTATCCCTCTCTTGGAAGCTGATTCTTCCGGCTCTTCCAAGCCTAGATTAGTTGTGTTTTAGGTTTCTTGTCCTTGCCTTTGGGCTCCCATGTCATCAAAAAAAAATGAAATCTTGACCCGTTAAGTTCTATGTGAAGAACAATGAAAAAGAGAAAAGTTAACAATAAACTTTTGCATTTTCAGGTTCATTGACATGGCAGAAACCTTGTGCCAGAAGCGTGCTTTGGAAGCTTTTCGGTTGGATCCAGCAAAATGGGGAGGTAAATTCTTATGGCTGATCAGCCTCGGGCAATTTCTCATGATTGTGAAAGTAGCATACATGTACGTACGTGCACCATCCATCTCAACATTTGACGAGACGGTATCTTCGTCTTCACAAACCAGTTGGCAGTTGCCAAACAAGTAGAGCATCTGTCAGGATGTACTACATCCACCTTAAGTTGTATAGAAGATTAGTAGTTGTCAGTATTTTTCTTGGTATACTAGAAGCAGTGCATTATAACAGAATCTAAGCTGTAGAATACCGTCAATCATATCCCTTCTGAATAATAGTTTTAGCACTGTCTCTAGTATACATATATAATAGGAGCTGAGCTACAATCTTTTCTCTTACATGATTTTCATCTTCTTTATTGCAGTCAATGTTCAGCCTTTGTCAGGATCTCCAGTCTAATTTTCTATGTTTACTACTGCATTGTTGAACCTCATGATAGAATCATGGCTTCTTGATCTTCCACTATGGTGGTCATCTTTCTCATGGTTATCAGGTATTGATATTTCCATTATATGGTTTCTTCTTTGAATAAATCATTTCATGATCATTGGTCATCTGTTTTGTGACGTGCAGACTGACACCAAAAAGATATCAGCTGTGTCAATCTTTTTTGAGACAATGCCATACAGATTGGATGAGAGCACTGGTTACATTGACTATGACCAGGTAGCTTGGAGATTTAATAATTCTTGCATTGTTACCTTGTTGTCTTGTATCTTTTAATCAACGTAATGCTTGTTAAAATGTCTCGAAATCTCCTATTTCACAAAAGAGGCTATTTGAAGAGAAACAAAAACCAAATAATAACATATTGCAAATCAAAATCTAGAAGTTCATTAGCAGGAATAGTGAAGATATCTTTTATATTTCTTAAAAAAAATAAAAATAAAAAAACCTGTTGTCAGAATTGGGTTGGATGATTTAAACCACAATACTGTACCAATAGAGATCTCGCTTCTGATATAGAAACAGCTGATATATGCTTTTGTTACCAAACTTAATGGAAGCTTTACTTGACATGATTAATAATGACTTGCAGTTGGAGAAAAGCGCCACTCTCTTCAGGCCAAAATTAATAGTTGCTGGTGCTAGTGCTTATGCACGTTTGTATGATTATGCACGTATTCGCAAGGTAAACTCCTTTAGATTGATCTATACTATCAGTATCCCACATTCAAACAGCTTAAGCTTTGGAATGACATGGCATCAGAAAAAATGATCCCTAGTTATAATTCCTTCAACTGCAACCTCCCAATTTACATCGAGTCCATCTTTGGGCTCTCAGTCGTGGTGGAGACAACCCCATACTTAACAGGCTTACAGTATTGTCATGTTATTTGGCCAAGATTAACATCTTATGTATTTTGCAGGTATGCGACAAACAGAAAGCAATCTTGTTGGCAGATATGGCACATATCAGTGGGTTGGTTGCCGCTGGTGTCATCCCATCTCCTTTTGAGTATGCAGATGTAGTGACCACCACAACACACAAGTCACTTCGTGGCCCGCGCGGCGCCATGATTTTCTTCAGGAAGGGTCTAAAAGAGACCAACAAACAAGGGAAAGAGGTGAGTGTTCAAGATCACAATTCAAAGTATATTTAGACTTTCCTAGTAAATTATACTGTTACTCATACTTAAGCGATCTTCTGTTGTCCCCTATATTGAATATAATTTGAAAAGTTACTCAAATGTTTTAATTGTCCCAAAGGTGTTTTTATGACTACGAAGACAAAATCAATCAAGCTGTCTTTCCTGGGCTTCAAGGTGGTCCACACAACCACACCATCACTGGTTTGGCAGTTGCACTGAAACAGGTAGGGATATGGATTATGATAAATTCCATCACATTCCATAACATTTTATTCAATCCCACTCCCACTGCCACTGCAATGTTTACATTCATTTATGGTAATGAGTGATATGTAGAAGGAACTGTTGAGAATGGTGTTTGTTATGTACATTAGGTCTCAACTCTTCCACTCTTATGACGCTGGTTGCTAATGGCTCATATTTTCGCCTCTTGTGTAATGTGCAGGCTACTACTCCAGAGTACAAAGCCTATCAAGAACAAGTTCTCAGTAATTGCTCAAGATTTGCACAGGTGTAAATTTATTCTCCTAAAACTTTATATGATTCATAAGGGAAAAAAGAAAAGGATAGAGAAAGCAGTATCAGACATTCCAGACTTCCTTTGTTCACAGCAGATTTTCAATAACATGTTCTCTGATTAGTACATGTTTCTAAAATTTACTTCCAGCACTCTAACTGGTAAAACTGTTGAAAAATGCAGTCATTGAATGAGAAGGGCTATGAGCTTGTTTCTGGAGGAACTGAGAACCATTTAGTTTTGGTGAATTTGAAGAACAAGGTAACTGAGACATTTTTCTTCTCTGGAATGCTGGAGAAAGAAGCTTCTTGGTTCCTATAATTTGTTTGTGTAGTTATGTAAATGCAAATCTAATAATTGGGTAGGGATGCAATTAAGTACCAATAGTTTAGTGAAACATATATTTTTCTCTACCATTAAAATCTGCTGACACCACCACTTTTAAAAATATCAGGGTATTGACGGATCCAGGGTCGAAAAGGTGTTGGAAGCCGTTCACATTGCAGCCAACAAAAACACTGTTCCTGGAGATGTGTCTGCCATGGTTCCTGGTGGCATCAGGATGGGTAAGGCTTCTCATGCTTCTTTTACTCCTTTTTTGGCCCCTTTAAATGTTCAACTTCCAGGTATAAAACACTTCTAGTACTTCTCAGGTATAAGAACATTTTGAATTTCTTGTACTCCAATCCTTCTCATGCTCCTTGTACTTCTTGTATTAGACATTTCCAACTTCTCATGTTTCTTGGTTTGTGCTGCAACTTCAGGAACTCCAGCGCTTACTTCTAGGGGATTTGTTGAGGAGGATTTTGCTAAAGTTGCAGATTTCTTTGATGCCGCTGTGAAGTTGGCAGTGAAGGTCAAGGCAGAAGCCAAAGGTTCCTAACATCTTTAATATCATGATATACATTTTTTTCTCACCGAAGCTTCGTTCATGTTCATGTGCTGTTTATCGTAGTTGGCTGTAGGCACTCCTATGATATCATTGAGTTATAGTTTCTTTATTTTCTGCATGTCAGGAACAAAGTTAAAGGATTTCTTGGCAGCATTGCTTGCCTTTCAGTCTGAAACTGCAAAGCTGCGCCATGATGTCGAGGAGTATGCCAAGCAATTTCCGACAATTGGGTTTGAGAAGGAAAGCATGAAGTACAAGAACTGAGAGAAATCACGTGTGTTAGGTATGGAATCACCTGAATACTCTCAAGTCATATGTATAGCCAGATGGAGCTTTTGTGGTGTTGAACTTTCAATTTGTTATTTCTAAATTGAGAACTTAGATCCCAAAGAAATCAAACAAAGTATCACAATGGATGAAACAGATACTGATACGTACTTGTACACGTACTGCATTATCTTTGAAACGGAACAAAGTAAAGACCAATTGCTTTGTACTAGCCGCTAGTTCTCATCAAGTAGCTGCTTATGTAGTTATCTTGTCTGTGGAACAGGCATACATGGTGCCGGCATCATCAGAGTTTTCTTGAATGAGAAAGGAGAAGGAACATGTCAAGATGGAGCTCCATCGAGCTATAGTTTATTTAAATTCAGCGAACCCTGATGAATGTATATAGATGTATCAATTTGAGGATTTACAATGCAATAAACCTGCCTTATTGAAATGAAAAGGAGAAATAATATCACCATGACCATGACCATGATTTTTTTTTGATAGGAAAGGGAACAGAATTATATAGAGGTGCCTCTAACCTTGGGGGACACACTTCTCCCACAAGTTCATATTATCAACCATGTGACCAAGATTAGCTAAAGCATTAGCCACGACATTGGCTACCCTAAATACATGTTTGAAGTTAACAATTTTAAAAGAACTACTCAAAGCCTGAATATCTTGAACAAGCTTAATTAAGTAGCTTCCAAAGAGGACTCGAAACTCCATTCACAACATCAATCACATTGCCTTCAACTTCAATTTTAGAGAGGCCTCGATTCTTCGCGTAGAAGTGTAGCACAACATGAAACGCTCTTACATTATGTCCAACGAGTGACAAACCGTACCGAACTGACAAATATTAATCGAAACCGAACCTAACCGATTGTTGTGGTGCAGTTTTTACTTTTTAGTTAGTGCTTACTATAAACTAAAACGGAAAAATTTTGGTTGACCTACCATGGTCATCTAAAGCTAACCCAAGCCAATAAGACGATGACAATTCTATAATTTTGCTGCCAAGGAACTCAAAGCTCACACCTATTGATGGAGTGATGTTCTGTTTCACACTTATTCTATCTTGTTCTCATTTCATGTCACTCTATTCATTCTCACATATGTAATAATCTAATTGTGTAGGGCTGAGTCTCCCAGCTAGACTAAGTTTAAAACTTTTTAAAAAAATAATAATAATCTAATTGTGTAATAATTTAATAAATAGATGTTCATTTTCATACTTATTCCATCTTTGTCTCATTTCATGTCACTCTGATTTCTTCTCAATCCCGTGTAGTAAATATTATTTATCTTCCATTTTTTTAAAACAAAATTGCACCTTATTGTTAAGGTTTCTAAAGAACACTAGACACACTACACCCCTCTGCCAAGAAATAAAAGAGCAAAATGAAGCCTAATCCTCTCCTCCCTTAGCCTTAGCCTTGCAAATTCCAAAGAGAGCCCTCTTGGCTTCTCTTCTTATATTCAACATGCTCATGGCAACTCGCGTCATTCTCTCCCGCTCAGTCTCTCCTCTCCTGAAGCGAGCTCCTCACCATCCCCATTTTGCCCCTAAACCATTACCCAAATCAGAAAAGGAAGATTTGCTTTCCATCTCTTTCTCCATTTCTTTTTTCTCCTCACAACGCCCAACTTCTGTAGCCGAACATTAGTGATGAGTTGTCTAGTACTGGGGTAAATTAAGAGATTTGGGGAAAGGGTGGAAAAACCTGAACTTGGGGCTCCTTTTAGTGGTGAGGTGCGATCGTGGTTACCATCCATGCCATATGCTGTTTAACCACATATGTACATATGTTTGGGACAAATACATATTTAATTGCTAAATATCTTTGTTCAAGGCCAAGTCCAAAGGATGCCTTGAGAGTCGTAAAATATGTTAGGATGCCACATTCATATGGGTTAGGATCTGTGGATAGCATTACTTTGGGCCTGATTCCTTCAGCTTTAAGAAGTGCCAATTGGGTCACCTGATGGCGGAGTCCCAGTCAACAAAGGCTCAATTAGGAATAAATTGAACAAGGAACTCAAACTCTTTAGTTGGGATGTGTAACTGGTTGCCTGATGATTTCATGCAAATATGGCCAGTCCTAGGCTTCTGCTATTGTTGCCACGAAGAGTTCATAAGGAGTTGTGTGATTGCATAGTGTATGTTACAGATTATTGTCCATTTTTGCAGGTCGAGACCGTCTTCCATGAATTTGGTCATGCACTTCAGCATATGCTGACTAAGCAAGATGAGGGGCTTGTTGCTGGTATCCGAGGTGTAGAATGAGATGCTGTTGAATTGCCCTCACAGTTCATGGAAAATTGGTGTTACCATAGGTAATTTTGATTGCTAAAATCCTTTGAACTATTTTTGCATTCATGTCCTCTAGATTTTCAAATGTAAATGTGCCAGTTGGCATGGGGTGAAGGGATAAATTTATGAAATATGGACTTGCCTTTCGTCGAACGCTTGAACTTGTTCTTTCATCCTTGTAGACACTAAAACGTATTCGACCCAGGGGTATTTGGCCTTCAGGATACAGCTGCCTATACATTTTTGAGTTCTGTTTTCTTATTTTCCAAATTGTAGAGCCCATTTCCTCCCATGCAGTACCAAGTGACTGTGACTGTTTTCTTTCACTCTGTTAGTGATTTGTTTCCATAATTGGTGTTGTAGAGCACTTTAATAAGCATTGCTAAGCATTATGAAACTGGGGAAACTCTTCCAGAAGAAGTATACTTGAAGCTTCTTGCAGCAAGGACTTTCCGTGCCGGCTCCCTAAGCCTTCGACAGGTTAGTTCATATGATGTCTCAGCCTTTCTTTTCCCTAATTAAGTTTAGGCATTTTCTATCATTTGAATTGTGATAGTAACCTATCATTTGTTTCTTGGTTCTGGTTATGTCAGCTTTGAGACATAGTGATGTATTGGTATCTTGAAGGGTGTATGACATGCATCTTGTCAAATGTTTATATCCAGCATTCATCATCATGATTCCAACTATAGACTGTTCAATGATGCGAATACATTGAATATTGTTGTTATATCTTTATATCTGTCAACTTTTACTATGCTGATTTTTTACCTCTGTTACTATGACTGCACTTCACATATAAATGATTAAAATATAACAACACCCATAGTGTTTCCTTGCTTTTCAGTACTTACACGTTTCTTTAAACTTTTCTTTACTTTTATTCATTTCATGTTTAATAATCAGTAGTTCAAAGTCGGCAGTTGTGATTGTGTTCATATTATATTAATTTTGCAGATAAGATTTGCAATCGTAGATCTGAAGCTGCATACGGAGTACATACCTGGTGGATCAGAATCGATTTATGACGTTGATCACAGGGTTAGTGAAAAAACACAAGTGATCCCTCCACTTCCAATAGAAGTTAATCGGAGGCAGTAAATTTCTACTGTGTTTACTAGAGGACAATAAAATTGTTTATTAGGTTAAAAATGGGTATCTGTTGTGTGTAATTGACATGAATATGAAAGAGACAGATTGTACTGCAAGTTTACTATGTTTACTAGGGGACAATAAAGTTATTTGTTAGGTTAAGAAAATGGGTATCTGTTGTGTGTTGTGTCCCTGATATTGAAAGGGAGTTACTGTCTTGCAAGTTTATTGACCACCAGTAGAAGTTTACTATAGAAGTTAACTGGGAACAATAAACTTCTACTGTGTTTACTATGGGACAATAAAGTTGTTTATTAGGTTAAGAATGGGCATGCATATGAAAGAGACATATTGTACTACAAGCTTACTGACCTTCAGTAGAAATTTACTAGCCGTAAACTTCTACTGTGTTTATTAGGGGTCAATAAAGTTGTTTATTAGGTTAAGAATTGGTATCTGTTGTGTTTTGTGGTCCTGAAATTGAAAGGGAGTTATTGTATTGCAAGTTTACTGACCCCCAGTAGAAGTTTACTAGGGGCCAGTAAACTTTATTTCTTGTATATGCAGTTTATAAATGCAAGTGTTTACTACTTATATGCAGGATGAGAAGAGGTTCAAGACATTTAGTTGTGACTTCTGAATTTGAAGAGGATTCGGTTCAAGAATCTGTAGCTTTTATGAGGACAGAACAAAATATAGCAGAAGTTTTACAGAAGATAAAGTCGAAGAAAAAGAGAAAAGAGGTCCAGAAGGGTGCTGATGCTGAAGAAGAAGAAGAAGAAGTAGTACTGGTAGAAGAAGAAGAAGATGATGAGGTAGACACTGAAGATGAAGAAATAGAAAAGTTTGTTTTTCAGAAAAGATCAACAGGTGGAAAAAGAAAACAAGCGGAGACAGATTCAGGGGAGGAGGAAGAAGAAAAGGGAAGAAAAAAGGACAAAGGAGAAGAACTAGGGGGCTTGGCCAAGATCAAACACGTGCAGCAAAAGTGTTCAATGACATCATTTTATATGTTAATTTATAGATACAAGGAGAGCATCCCAAAAGAATCATGGGAGTTGATAAACATCACTTGTTTTCAGGGAATAATTGAAGCATTCAGATTGGGCAAGATTGATGAGGATCAAGTGAAGAAGCTTGAATCTGATTTTGAGATCCTAATGAGGCACTACAATAGTGACAAGAAAAACTTCATATTTGGGAACAAGGAGATTGAAATTACGGAGCATGATGTGCATTCAATTTTTGGAATAACCAAAGAAGGCTCGGATGTGGATATCACAATAGAACAGAAATATTGCAAGGGCAAGAAGAAAAGCAGAGATTCTGCTGTCTTTGGAAAGCAAACAAGAAGAACAATCACTAGAAAGGTTATTGATGACACATTAATGGAAGAGCTGAGGAAGATTCAGAAGAAGAAGAAGAAAGGGGATCCAAGGAAGATAGCCTCTTTGGTTATAATGTACCTTATGTCAGCTTTATTTTTCAACAAAACTGGGAACCACATTGAATGGAAACTGATACTCAAGTGTGAAGACCTTGAAGGCATCGACAAATACAACTGGTCACATAAGGTATTAGAATTCTTGCACCAAGGACTTCACAAGCACGTAAAGGGGGAGCCAAAAGTTTTGAACGGATGCCTCCTTCTGGTTCTATACTGGTTCCTAGAGAAAACAAAAAAAAGAAGCGGATTATTGGGAAAGAGAAGGAGACTCCCAGATTTATAAGATGGTCAATACAAGAGATCATCAAAGAAAATGAGTATTTGAGAAGACCTAAATTGCTAGAGGTAATAAGATTATTGCGTTGTATTTTTTGTTTTTCAAAAAACTAAATTAAACTGATTTGTGTCTTATAAATGTAAAAACAGGAACTCATAGTAGAATGTCCATGGATGTATGAGGAGGAAACAAGTTCCGGCAATGATGAGCGGCAGCAAGATGAGAATGGAACACCAAGCCTCAATGATTTGGTAAGTTTGAATGGTCACTAACACCTAGTAAAACTATTGGCAATGAAGATGGAACTTGAATTGCAAGTTTACTGACCCCCAGTAGGAGTTTACTAGGGGGCAGTAAACTTTTACTGGGTTTACTAGGGGCTAAAAGTTGTTTATCAGGGTATCTGTTGTGTGTTATGACCATGAAATTGAAAGGGAGATACTAAATTGTAAATTTACTGACCCCCAGTAAAAGTTTACTAGGGGGCAATAAACTTCTATTGGTTTAACTAGGGGTTAAAAATTGTTTATTAAGGTATCTGTTGTGTGTTGTGACCATGAAATTGAAAAGGAGATACTGAATTGCAAGTTTACTGGCCCCCAGTAGAAGTTTACTGAGGGGCAGTAAACTTTTACTGGGTTTACTAGGGGGCTAAAAGTTGTTTATTAAGGTATCTGTTGTGTGTTGTGGCCATGCAATGGAAAAGGAGATACTGAATTGCAAGTTTACTGGCCCCCAGTAGAAGTTTACTGGGGGGCAGTAAACTTCTTTTGGTTTAACTAGGGGGCTAAAAGTTGTTTATTATGATATTTGTTGTGTGTTGTAGCCATGAAATTGAAAGAGAGATACTGAATTGCAAGTTTACTGGCCCCAATAGAAGTTTACTAGGGGGCAGTAAACTTGTTTATTTGGATATAATTGTTTAACAGTAGCAATGTCGTTGTTATAACGTGTATAAGAGCTGCCGATAGAAGATATGAAGAAGAAGCTGACAGAACTTGCCAAAGCAAATGAAGAACTGGTGAAGAAAAACACTGAATTGCTCGGCAAGTTAAAGAAAGCGGACAACCAAATGATTGAGCTAGAGAAAGAAATGAGGGCAGACAAAAATCAAATCAAGGCTCTCAAGATACAGTTACACAAGGCGGCAAAACATGCTCAGACAAAGCAGATAATATGTGTAACTGAGGAGAAGGAGGAGGAGGAGGATAGGTCAAAGCCGGTTGAAGAGGAAAAATATAACTGCAGAGACAACATGGAAGATCATAGCCGCAGAGAGGAGCAACCAAGAACTAAAGTGGTAAGCGTATAAATGAGTTTACTGACCCCCAATAAATATTGTGTGTTTCTGAATTTTTTTGAGGATAACTTGTGTGTTTTCTTTTGTGTAGTTTTTTGAACAAGCAGAACCAGTTCCGTTGTCAGCTATATTTCCAGAAGACCAAGGAATTGTGAAGACCGATGTCGACCTGTCTAAACTAGACAAACTTGTTACTCAAGCTGTGCAAATGGCCAAAAAAAATTAATGAAGAAACCAGCTTGAAAAATAAAGGACAGCAAGCAGAAGGGGTCAAGAAATATGTCAAGAAAAGGAAACAAACTGTGGAGACGCGTTCGATTGAAAGAAACGTCAACCTGTACAAGCGTGGGGCAGAAAAGAGGAAAGAAGAAGAATGGGAGTATGACACCCCTGAAGGCTAAAGCCAGCAAAAAGAACAAAGAGCAATGGTATTGTTATTCGTGGAGTGAACTGTAACACCAATACATGGAAGTTCTTGGATGAAAATGTGGCGCATCACTATAAGAACTGGTTTGATTTGAACAAGGACAAGATTGATGAGTAAGTTTATTCTTCCTTAGTTTATATATAACATTACAATTAGTTCCCTAGTTTGACTTGCTTAATTATGACTTATTTGTGTCTGCACAGTTTCTGGTATTGGGAGTGTTGTGATGGTATCATTGACATTACCAAAGACGACTTGAAGAGAATAATTCAAGAATGAGAGATTACATCTAATGTGAGAAAAAAATTACTGGTCTTACTAACCCCAATAAAGTTGGTGTTTGAGTAACCTAAGATGTATTCTTTGTTGTAATTTGTGACTTATATTGTACATGTAGACAATCAGGGTGTACCTCTAAATGTTTGAAAGAGGAAGTGGAAAAGAAGAAGGTCTCGATCAGATTCCTAGACATAGAGGCAGCGGTAAATAGTCTAACCTGAAATAGCAGCGTGCCGCTAGACCGCGGTCTCCTCATTTACTTTTTTCAGTTAACATAATCTTACTACTTGCTTTTATAAATACAGTGTGCGGCGGTGGTACATGAACAAAAACTGAAGGAGTTCCTAGCTGGAGGAGGAAAACAGGGGGAATTCAAATGTAATGAATTGGATATAGAGCTTTCCATTATTAATCCTATGTGGTCCATCTTCAGTAAGGACCTGGTTTTAATTCCAGTACATCACGGGGTCAGCCACCACTATACCTTGGTCATGATTCACAACAAAGATCGATGCTTCTATCACCTCAACTCAATGCTACCATCAAGGAAAGATTACTCTGCCGACACCAACATCCACTTTCAGAATGCAATGGGAGTGGTGAGTTGTAACTGATTTATTAGGGTAAGAAGTTTACTGGGCGGCAGTAAACTTCTCCTAGGTTTTGTTTGTTACTTGTTCTCTTAGTTTGTTTGAGTTGTAATTTACTTGTGTGTTGAAACCAACAGGTGAAGCACATTATGGTGTTCATCAAACACGTATATGATTCCACCATATACCCTCTCAGCCAAAACTTGGACCTTGAGGAATGGAGGGAAAACTATAACGAGTAGGACAGCCAAGGACTGGCTGACGGTTACTTGATGATGAGTGTTGAAGAGAAAAGAACAAGAAGATGGATGCTGGACCAAAACGTTTATCAAGCAAGATACCAGCTGATTGATGTCTTATCCTGCCCGTAGCAAAAGTGTTCATCGTAAGTACATTTTAACTTTATTTAAACTGTTTTATTGGGGTCAGAAATTACTTGTCTGTTTTATTAGGGTAAAAAATTTAGTAACACTGTTTCTTAATAAATTACAGGTCAGACTGTGGACCATTTTTGCTCCACTTTATAGAGAGTCTATGTCATGGGAAAAAACCGACAGAAAATGGTGGTAATGAAATGAGGAAGAAGATGCTGCTAAAGTTCATGGACATCAATATAGAAAAAAGATTAGTGTCACTTTAGATGTAGGATCATATGTAGATGTAGGATCATATGTAGTATTTTGGTAGTGTTCCAAGAACATATGATCTATCTTCAGTTTCAGTGCCAGAACTTGTTCTTTTATTTTGGTATATTCCTTTGATCTTTCTGTCAGTTTCAGTTATCTTTGGTTGTCAGTTTCAGTTTTTTTTTATTACAGGGTGGTTACTGGGGGTCAGTAAACTTTGGTTGCTCTGTTCAGGAAAATTACTAACCCCCAATTATTTTTCATACTTGAGAGTTTACTACAACATTACGTCATTAAAGGATGCTTGTTGGTCTCTTTCTGTCAGTTTCAGTTATCTTTGGTTGTCAGTTTCAGTTTTTTTTT
>NC_020491.1:20689944-20691998 GCF_000184155.1 Fragaria vesca subsp. vesca
AAAATTGGCAGCATCTTCCTCTCAACCTCCTCTACAACATTCCTAACTACCACAAACTCCAATTCTAAGCCTAACCATGTCGATCGAACACAAACAACCATAAATCCCTAAAACTTTCAATTAAACAAACCTCCCTAACGAAATTGAATTTAGCCGAAACCTTTTGAGGGATTACTCACCTAGATGAGGGCTACAAGTTGAGCCAAAAATCTCGGCCTATGGTGGCCGGAGGACGGAGCTCCGGCGAAGGGACAGTCGGCGGTTCCGGCAGCTTTTTCTCCTCTCCGGCGGCACCACCGGCTCGGACACTAGGCTGGGGAGGGAGAGGAGGTAACGGGGGTCCGATCTGGGCTGGAGCGGCGGCTGGTGGGTGGCCGGACGGCGGCAGTCGACGGCTGGAAGTCCGGCGGGAAGAGAGAGCTCGGGGAGAGGAAAAGAAAAGAGGGAAGAAGAGAAAGGGAGGAAAAAAAAAATGGGTTGGGCCTCCACCGGTCCAACCTATATCAACCCAATTCCAAAAAAAATGAAACACCCTGAAAAATAATACCCGAATAAAAATTACCTTTTACTAGCTAAAATTTACTATTTTTACCGTCGTCGTATTTTCCCCATACGAATAATCCTCCGCACATAATCGTCCCCGAAACCCCTTTAGGGACCAATTAAACTATTTACTCAATGACGGAGACGGTAAAATTCTTATTATAATCACGCTAGTAAATAAGGTAAAAATATAAGGGTCGGGATGTGACAAGGGTCGCTAGGGTTTTCAATACGGACCTTGCATGAATATCAATGACGGTCGTGTTGTCAGCAACTTCATCGCTCAAGCTATCCAAAATGAGCCCTTCACTGTTCAATCACCAGGAACACAGACGAGGAGTTTCTGTTACATCTCCGACATGCTCGATGCAAGGAGACAACACAGGTCCGATCTAATATATATATATATATATAGAGTTGAAAACATGGAATTTTAATGATACAGTGATGTTAAAACAGATTGGTATAAAAATGTACCCGAAATTTTTACGTACGTATATTTCATTGCATATCGTATTTTTAAACAAGTACATGTCATATTTTTAATTAAATTGGAAACAAGGCTTGAAGATAGGCCATGAGAAGTTGGAAACAAGGTCTGAACTCTGAATATAATGAAATATGAGGTCTACTGATAGGAGTAGGAGAACAAGTAGCTAGTTAGTAGTTATCAACTAGCTAATATATGAGTTGGGAAACTAAGGGCTCGTTTGGTTCACGGAAAGGAAAGTAGTTCATTCCACTTTCTCATTTCGATGTTTAGTAACGCAAGGAAAATTATCGAGAAAGTTGTTAAAAAATATGATAACATATTATGGTGTGAGCACTAAATGCAGGAAAATAAGGAAAGAAAGTGGTTCCTTTGGATTTTGGAAGGAACCACTTTCCCCCATATTTTCCATTTATGCAGGAAATTAAGTCTTTCATTTTCTTTTGATTTCCCAAACGCAGGAAATGAACTACTTTCATGTCCTGATGTCTACTTTCAGCGAAACAAACGAGTCTTAAATAGAGAGATCTTTTACATTGTTTAAAGTTTTTATTAACTGAGTCTAGAGTCCAAGGGAAGCCAAAAGGTGTTTAAAGTCTTCTGCATTGTTTTCAAACAATGTATAGGAATACTTATAATTCTTAAATTTCTGTATTTTTCAATTATAAAATACAGGAATGCGTATAATTCACGAATAATATGTTTGGTATAAAAAAACGTGTTTTTTCCATATCTTTTCCTTGTATACGACATACACGCGTTTCTTTTAAAAATACGTACGTACACAAATAATACGTGTATAATACACATGTTAACTAACTAGGATACAATCATACATACAGTTACAACCCATTAACTAGGGATAATTGGTCAGAACAATCGTGGACAATTAATCACCACATTTGAGTGGGTCTCATAAGTCCATAACAAACGGTGGGTATTAGATGTTTTTTTTGTAGTGTTAGTTGTCATGTGTATGTTTATTTGTTGGGACTAAATAGGACTGTGTTAAATAAGGAGT
>NC_020491.1:20692018-20694192 GCF_000184155.1 Fragaria vesca subsp. vesca
CCCTCCAACCTATTAAATCACCTTTATATATAGCCCTTTCAAGGTTTAGATTCAAGTTTTGTTACTCCCAAGTCATGTCCACAGCCGTTTTCTTTAAAAACTACTTCCCCTATTTTATAGATAAACAAAGTAAATATATGTCCCTCCAACCTATTAAATTACCTTTATATATATAGCCCCTTCAAGGTTTAGATTCAAGTTCTGTTACTCCCAAGCCCAAGTCATGTCCATAGCCGTTTTCTTTAAAAACCATTTCCCCTATTATATAGGTAAAGTAAATAAAGTATATATATGTGGTCCCTCCAACCTATTAAATCACTCTAATTTAGCCCTTCAAGGTTTAAATTCAAGTTCCTCTACTTCCAAGTTCAGGTCATGTCCATGTACAAGTTCAATGTCATATACCCTAACAGGGTTTGTTTTTCTTATAGTGTTAATAGTATGTATCGACAATTTTCATGGATGTATACATCCTTTGTGATGTATCAACAACATCTCATGACTTTCATTTGATGGCTCTGTCAAACCTATGATCTTAGGGTAATGAGGCTAACCTGGGGTTGAATTTCATCATTCAAAGCTTCAAACTCTATTGACATTATTTGAGAATGAGATTTCAGAGTTAGTTGATTAACTGATTAATTACAATTTACTTTATCAGTTAATATTGAATTAGTGAAATAAAGAATCATCCCCTTTATCAATTTGTGTTGTATTTCGGCTTCATATATGGTTGAGCTAGTTGCAGATTTTGGGTGTTGTTGTTGATGGTTAGATAGTATAGTAGCAAGACCAATCATGATCACTTGGTCAGTAATTGATCAAGAGATTCATGATCAGTCACCCTTGGATGTAAATCCAATGGTAAGGAGAATTATTTATAAGTAGAGTTGTTTTGTTTTTAACCCTTGGATGTAAATCTGACGGTAATTGACCATGAATCTCTTTTTCAGTAACTGACCAGGTGAACACTACTGGTAGCCAGGAAGAGTTGGCTTACAATTAATGGTATTGACATTGTTAATGCAACCCGAGGTGTCATAGCCAAGGTAGATCGAATTTTGTTCTTCCTCTATCTCACGAAGTACACAGAAATCAAAAAATCAAGTATGAGAGAGAGAGAGATCGATCTTGAAGAATCAAGATATGAGTGTTCATTTATATGGTAATATCAATTTATACAGACCCGCTCACTTGAGGGAGTGTTTTTACGGGACAAAGAGGGACAATTCACTTATGACCCTTAGATTTAAATGAAGCTGATCTGAGGGCTGAAAGAATCTTCACCCCAATTATGAGTCCACACCAGATAACTTCCCCATCTTCATTCCTTTTTCTCTTGTAAAGAAACCCAGGCGAGGTTCACAGAACACCATCGTCGCCGCAGCTCCGACAAAGAGAAACAACATCATTCTGATAAAAAGAAATTTTGGATCGTTACCGTTCAAATTGAAGAAACCCCAAAGAAATAGAGATCACAGTTTTCATAAGTTAAAATAAAAAAAGCAACAATTTTTGGGGATATTTTTAGATTGGAAAAGAATGAATATGGGATTTCATTCAACCCAGAAATCTTGAATGTGGGATTTTCGCACCCCTGAATCGAAACCAAATTACCACTCTATCAAACCCACTTTACATATAATTCACATCTGTTCCTTCAACCTCCAGCTAACTCCTTCTCTATCAATTTTTCAATGTTTTTTCTTTCTTTTTTGATATTGAAATTAGAGCTATTGCTATTGGGATTTCTTCAACACAGAAATTGAACCACAGAGATTAAAACTTGAAACACAAAGATTGAAACTGATGAATACTAAATCACTTTCATTGATATTGAAACACAAAGAGACGATCTTTATTTAACCTCTGCAAACAATCGAGAGCGCCGTCTTTAACGCCGAACCCTAACTCGTCTCTAACAACAGGTCTGATCCATCGCACCAGCTAGCTAATCGATCCTGAGATTATTTTGTAGCTTCTCGGACTCGGCCTACTTCAACCCAGCAACTATAGCCATTCAAGTCGCAGCTTTCATTGCAACGACGTTGTTGCTCTTAGTCAGAGCTACGGTGGTGGTGGTGTTGTGCACCTCGCTTGGGTTTCTTAACGAGAGAGAGAGAGAGAGAGAGAGAGAGAGAGAGAGAGAGAGAGAGAGAGAGAGAGAGAGAGNG
>NC_020491.1:20694212-20696798 GCF_000184155.1 Fragaria vesca subsp. vesca
GAGAGAGAGAGAGAGGATAGAAAGGAAGAAGATGGGTGAGTTATCTGGTGTAGACTCACGAATTAGAGTGGAGTTTCTTTTAGCCATCAGATCAGCTTCATTTAAATCTAAGGGTCAGTAGTGAGCTGTCCCTCTTTGTCCTGTAAAAACACTCCCGCATGTGAGCGGGCCTGTCAATTTATATTTAGTTTCATTTTTATTCCATTTCAGAATCTCATAGAGTTCTACCAGCATCTACATTCACGGAGGGGAAGCAAGAACACAGTGAGTAATTGTAAAATGAGGGTATAAGAAAAATATTGTATAATAAAAGTAAACAGAGATGTGCGTGGGAATAAAATTTCTTAAAATAAAATAAGTTGAAAAAATAAAAATTGAAAACATCAATTTTGTCAATTAAGCTACCTAACCAACCAAACCACGGCTCACCCTCAAAGAGTTGTCCCTCTTTGTCCCGTAAAAACACTCCCGCATGTGAGCGGGCCTGTCAATTTATATTTAGTTTCATTTTTATTCCATTTCAGAATCTCATAGAGTTCTACTAGTATCTACATTCATGGAGGGGAAGCAAGAACATAGTGGGTAATTGTAAAATGAGGGTATAAGAAAAATATTGTATAATAAAAGTAAACAGAGATGTGCGTGGGAATAAAATTTCTTAAAATAAAATAAGTTGAAAAAAAAATTGAAAATGTCAATTTTGTCAATTAAGCTACCTAACCAACCAAACCACGGCTCACCCTCAAAGGATATGTCATTGCCAATGCTTATTGTAATACAAAGTTCATGATTTATAGTGATGGGTATAGTATACATGAGAACCCTTCTAATGATGACCTTTAAGTTAAGGACTTTCTAGTTAATAGGTTAAGAGACCCACTTTTTAATCACATTTTTGCATATTAACCATTCAGTTTATAGATCTATATGAGTAGATTATTTATGCAAATTTTCAGCAAAATTGGTTATCGTTAAGGTATCAAACTAGATTAAATCAATGGACGAACCAAATCTGTCAAACATGAACCGTTCAAGTTCATAATTTGTAAATCACACTTACGAATGTCTTAATGATTATCAATTCGACTGAAAATTTGCAGACATGATCTATTTATATAATATGAACGGTTGAGATATGAGCACCCAGTCTGAAACGGGGTGAAACAAATATGTTTTCAATTTAAGAGTCCTCGTTAGAAGGTTTCTGATATACATACCACAGTAAGTTTCTTTAAAATCTCTACCCCACCACCCCCTTACAAGCATATGCAACCACATCTTTAGGGTATGTATACCTCACCTATGTCTACCTCTTGTATCACGCACTTCAAAGCTTGAGGACATATCCTATGTTTTAAGAGAGACATAGGACCAAAATTACAAAAGAAAATACGCCCGAATTACACTGAATATAAGGGTTAGTTTTGTTTTGGGACTTTAAATGGACTTTGTCTTGCTTGTACTCTGTATGCTTGTATCTATATAAAGCTAGATAGCAGACATATATTACAATTCATTTTATATTCCTCATTCATATGCAGTAGAAAACAGTGATTTGTTTGCAATAGAAGTACTAGTGAGATGTGGAGGATTCAGTTTGGGAAGGGTGCAAATGATGACCCTTATTTATTCAGCACAAACAACTTTCATGGGAGGCAGACATGGAAGTTTGACCCAAATGCAGGCACACCAGAAGAGCGAGCAGAGGTCGAAGCCGCTCGTGAGAATTTCTACCAGAATCGGTTCAAGATACAGCCTAGTAGTGATCTCCTTTGGCGTTTTCAGGTACAAAAGTGTATGCAGCCACGTAAATGGCTACATTTCAGAACTAACTGAACACTACATATATATACACACACACAACACTTTATCCATTGTGCATGTGTGCAAATGAGTTTACCTCACTTTGCTGATGCTCAGCTTACAAAGTCGTAACTAGATTTCTGTTTTCTTTCCCCAATTGCAGTTGCTAAGAGAGAAGAAGTTCAAGCAAGAAATTCCTCCAGTGAGAATTGGGGAAGATGAGGAAATCACATTTGATCAGGCCACAGCTGCATACAGGAGGGCTGCTTCCTTCTGGAATGCCTTGCAGTCACCCCATGGTCACTGGCCTGCTGTGAATTCTGGACCAAACTATTACATGCCTCCCTTAGTAAGTTACTGCATGCTGTCAATAAATTTTACAGTAACCTAGATGGCTGTAAAAATTGGGTCGTTGCACCTGACCAACTGTTGTACATGTTTCTTGAAATGCAGATCATGACTTTGTACGTAACAGGATACCTCAATGTTATTATCTCAGCTGAGCACAAGAAAGAAATCTTGCGCTACACATACAACCATCAGAACGAAGATGGTGGCTGGGGATTAGACATAACAGGTCATAGTATGATGTACACCACATGCCTCAACTACTGCATGATTCGTATTCTCGGAGAAGGCCCCGATGGTGGTCGAGATAATGCTTGTGCAAGAGCCCGGAAATGGATTCTGGACCACGGTGGTGCCCTGTATTCTTGTTCAAGTGGAAAGACCTGGATGGCAGTATGAAATACTAGCTAGCTAGTTGAAAGCTTTTATCTATGC
>NC_020491.1:20696818-20701252 GCF_000184155.1 Fragaria vesca subsp. vesca
TATATATATATATATATATATATATATATATATATATATATATATATATCGTTGAATGGGGTAACTTTTTTTGTTACAGATACTTGGTGTTTATGATTGGGAAGGAAGCAACCCCATGCCCCCGGAGTTTTGGACTTACCCCACTCTGCTTCCTTTTCATCCATGTAACAACAAATATAATTAGTCTGCAAACTTTTATTCAGTACTTGTTATTTCTAATTAGTGCCACTTCAATGTGAATTGCAGCAAAGATGTGGTGCTACTGTAGGTTAACTTACCTACCCCTGTCCTACCTTTATGCCACAAGATTTGTTGGCCCAATCACTCCTCTAGTTGAACAATTGAGAGAAGAAATTTACTGTGAATCTTACAGTGAAATTAAGTGGAGTAAAGTGCGCCATCATTGTGCAAAGGCGAGTCTATGTTACAGTGGCGCGCTCAGTTCGATCACACCATTTTGCAAGCTTAATTTGACTGGTATACAAATTTGATTAATGCAGGAAGATACCTACTATCCTCGTGGAAGGGTACAACGTCTCATATGGGACACTCTTTACCATGTTTGTGAGCCTCTTCTTGCTTCGCGGCCCTTGAAGAAGATCAGAGACAACGCTATTCAATTTACCATGGAACAAATTCATTACGAAGATGAGAACAGTCACTATATTACCATTGGATCTGTGGAAAAGGTAAGTGTGTGACAGAGCTAGCTAGACATGAGGGTACAAATATATGTACACACACACACGTGTCCCTGTCGTTGGTTAAGTTCTGCTGCTCTGATAATGGATACCATTTGATTTGGATAGCCATCGATGATGCTTGCTTGTTGGGCTGAGGATCCTAGTGGAGAAGCTTTTAAGAAGCATCTTTCTAGAGTTGATGATTATATTTGGGTCTGTGAAGATGGAATCAAGATGCACAGTTTTGGCAGTCAGACTTGGGATTGTGTTCTTGTAATTCAAGCTTTGCTTGCTGGGAATCTCCATAATGAATTTGGATCTGTACTTGAGAAAGCACACGACTTCCTAAAGAAATCCCAGGTCAAATATACTTTAGCTCTATATACATTTTTTTATTTTAATCGATGGTATAATTATTTGGTTAATTACTTACTATAATCAATCCTCTCTATGTAACACTACTGCAGGTGAGGATCAATCCTTCTGGTGATTACCAAGCTCATTTTCGTCACATTTCCAAAGGATCCTGGACTTTCTCTGATCGAGATCATGGATGGCAAGTTTCAGATTGCACAGCAGAAGCATTGATGGTATCTGAGCTTTACTTATTCAAGACTCATGGCACTCAACTCAGTCAGAATTTATTTTTTTTATTTTTTTTAAGAGAACTCAATCAGAAAATTGAGAACCTCATCTGTGATGACAATGGTGCAGACCTAGTAAATTATAATCTTTTTGTTTCAGTGCTGCTGTCTGTTTGCAATGATGTCACCAGAGGTTGTCGGTGAGCCAATGGAAGCCGAGCGTATGTATGATGCTGTCAATATCATAATGTCACTACAGAGTCCAAATGGCGGTGTGCCACCATGGGAGCCAACTGGAGCTCCTAAATGGTTGGAGGTAAATATATACTAGAAGTCTTGCAGTACGTAACTACGTACAGATAGAGAATTTCAATGTTTTGATTATATTTTCATTTCTTTTCCCTTTTCAGTGGCTCAACCCTATCGAATGTCTGGAGAACGTAGTCCTTGAATACGATTACGTCGAATGCACTTCATCTACGATTCAGGGCTTAGTTTTGTTCAGGAAGTTGTATCCTAGTCACAGAAGAAAAGAGATCAAAAACTTCATCACAAGGGCTGCAGACTTTATTGAAAGCATGCAACACGCTGATGGCTCATGGTATGGAAACTGGGGTGTCTGCTTTGTCTATGGAACATGGTTCGCTATCAAAGGGTTAGAGGCTGCAGGAAGAACCTACCACAATTGCGAGGCAGTTCGCAGAGGTGTCGACTTTTTGCTCAAAACACAGAGGGAAGATGGTGGTTGGGGAGAGCATTACACCTCATGCACGAACATGGTATTATTCTTCTACTACTATACGTATAAGTAACTAAGCATGAATTTTGAGATAGTTCATCTCTTGTTTCTCTTCATGAATAACAACCAATTAATGGCATTGGCTTTCTGCTTTGTGCTTTGCAAAGAAATACACAGCTCGAGACAGTACAAATCTGGTGCAAACTGCCCTTGGATTAATGGGTCTAATTCACGGTCGACAGGTCGGTACATGCATACTTACTTTTATACATCTTACAGTTAACCTCTTCTGTGAATCGATTCTTCAAAGTTCTAAAAGAAAATATGGTTTTCCAATAGCTAGTTTTCTTTCTATTTGTTGCAGGCTGAGAGAGATCCAACTCCTATTCACCGTGCTGCAAGGGTTTTGATGAACGGTCAGTTGGATGATGGTGATTTCCCCCAACAGGTAGCTATGAACTAATTTCCCTTAGAAGGAAAATGATATGAACTTCTTACACTACAATACTGTCTATCATGATTTTATATATTTATAGTTAGTGACACTTACTAATGGTTTAGTTTTCGTATTGTTTGAAGGAACTGATGGGATGTTTCGCGAGGAATGGCTTGTTACACTATGGAGCATACAGGAATATTTTCCCATTGTGGGCTCTTGGAGAGTACCGTACAAACGTACTCGGGAGCAGTTCCTTCACCAAAAGGATTTGAACCCTTGACCGTCACATACAAAAGATCAAATGGATTCCAGCAGAAAGAAATGGCACCGAAGAAAGAATAATCTCATCAGACCCAAAAAAAAAACAAACAACAAAAAAAAAAAATCTCTGCCTCATTTTTCATTTTCTTTTCGGTTGCATGTATATATTACCTCTGCCTCATTATTTGCACCTCCTTTGCCACTGAGCAGCTTGGTTGAATTGTCTATCACTCTATCTTGCATTTTGTCAATAACATTCACTTCTGTCTTGTTGTTCAAGCTTGTGCAAATATGATACCGCAACTCAGTCACAAAGATAAATCTTATAATCCTTTAAGTCAAGAAACTGCCTGAATCCTAGCTTCTTGTATATATAGCGATTTCTAGGGCGAAAGATCGAAGTGGCTCTCAACAACCTTACAAACAACAACAACAACCTTTGCTAGCTACATTGCGTCATTGCAAACCAAACCTACCCTGGAGCACATAACAACGTAAACCGCTTCGTGCAGCTAATTCAACGAACCTTACAACGAAGCTAATTATATTATGAGAAAATTAGATAAAAACCCAAATTATCAAACCTACGTTAATATACACCCACCTACCTATTTTCTTTCATTCTATATCCAAAATCTTTTAGGGTGCGTCTATTATCACCTCACAAATCACTTTGTTCACCACATACGTTATTGATTTATTGAAAGACCAAAATACCTTAATGTAAAATTACAGTAAGAGACAATAAATTGTTACAAATTACTTTTTTTTCCCTGTTTTATCTTTTCATTTTGTATGAACACATACTTCATAAACTTTAACCCAAAATTTATCATATTCGGTCGTTGTATGGAGTCTGAAGACGCTAGCATTCAACCTAAGATGAGGTGAACTGTTTGATTTCTTTTTTTCTTATCTTGTTTTCTTTGTTGTTGCTTCATTTATCACCTTACTCATTATTTCCCATGTCGATTTTATATGTAAATTTTCATGTTTAGTGACTCACTTAAATTCGATTTTTTTTTCATCGACGTCATATGTTTTTCAAAGTAATAGTCGTTAATTTGAAGAATTCTCAATCCCAACTTTAGCGAATGTAGGGTGAATAAAGTAAATTAAAAAAATATATATATATATAGATATGGGGTGAGATGAGAATATATGGTGAACAAAACAAATCTGAAATTGAAAAAGGGTGAGAAGAGAATGTAGGGTGAACATAGTAGAATTAGGAAAATGGTATTTTAGGTATATTGTAAATGGGCAAACAAAGTAAACTCACAATTAAAAATATATAAGTGGGGTATGAAGAGAATGTGGGGTGAGGCAAATGGTTTGTGGGGTGGCAATAGACGCACAAACTAATACATCTAATTTGGATTATTATTATTTTTGTTTGTTTTCAATATGTCTAATTTGCCCTTCTGATGTATAAAAAAGCTAAACTAATTTTTTTCCTTAATTGCATCTATTTGAATTATATTGGGCCAATGATAAAATGGTACATTTAGAAGTAATAAATGATAAAACTGTTAACAAATGTTCCTTGATGATAAAACAATACACCCATTTAAATTCTTTAAACCGTTGCCCATAAATTTTAAAAAAATTACATATCATGCCATTAACAAAAATAATAACATATTAACCATTATATATCTCTCTCACTCACTCTCAACTCATCTCCCTCACTCTCTCTCTCTCTCTCTCTTCTCTTCTCTCTCTCCG
>NC_020491.1:20701272-20703483 GCF_000184155.1 Fragaria vesca subsp. vesca
AGCGATCCAAGAAACTTGCCTTATATCAACGGAAAGCTAGAAGAGTCTAGTTTCTAGAACATTTCGCAGATCATTGATAGCTATTTTCTAGAGAAAGTTATAGCCGTCGGAAGGAGGGAAGGTCATTCTGCAGAAAACTGGAAAATGAAGGAGAAAAGTCTACCAAGCAAGTGTTTAAGGACTTAAAGTGTTTAAAGAGATGCAGAGAGTTGGGGGTTTTGTTGAACAGCTAAATGAAAGATTATTTGTGTGAAACATATCTCTATTTATTAAGCTTGATGTTTCTGTTTTTGGGTTCTTCATTTTCAACACCCAAACAACTTCATAATGTTTTATACTTATGCAGATTGCATTGAGGAAAGGTAGAGATAAAGTCATACTGAAATCAATGTTAAGTGCACTAAAGCATGGTGACAATAATGGTTCCCTTTCCCTTCCTACTCTATTTTGTAATGAATTTTGGATTAAACGATGAATGAGGAAAGCCAGAGTTCTAAGAGTTGTGTTAACACTAAATTGTTTTCCTAGGTATTCTTAATTTGATGATTTACAATTAATACAGATTGCTTTACTTTGCCATATTCTGCGTTCTGTGTGAGAAAAAAGAAGTGTAGCTTATTATGTAGAATGTATGAAGCTACACATGTAACTATCAGTCGGTAGTTACATGGATAGTTACATGGATAGTTACATTGATAGTTACATGCATAGTTACATGCATAGTTACATAGATGGATAGTTACATGCATAGTTACATAGATAGATACATGAATAGTTACATTGATAGTTAGATAAGTAGCTTAATGTAGGTACACAAGTCATTTACATAATAATAATTGCAGCGTGCCGCTGCACCACAACGACAGCGTCCCGCTACACCGCAATGGCAACGTCCCGCTATGTATTAGAACAGAAATCTATTAAAATCCATGTAACTAGCAATGTAACTACCCAGGTAACTATCAATCTGTAGTTACATGGATAGTTACATAGACAGTTACATTGATACTTACATGCATAGTTACATAGATAGTTACATAGATGGATAATTACATACATAGTTACATTGCTAGTTACATAGTTACATAGATAGTTACATGCATAGTTACATGGATGGATAGTTACAGGATAGTTACATAGATAGTTACATAGATGGATAGTTACATGGATAGTTACATTGATAGTTACCTTCTTGTGCCCATCATGTATGTAACTACCCAGGTAACTATTAATCTGTAGTTACATGGATAGTTTCATGCATAGTTACATGGATAATTACATCGATAGTTACATGCATAGTTACATACACTTTTGGGTGGAGTAATAAAATTGGATGAATTGAATTCATAGTGTGGAGTAATAAAATTGGATGGATCAATGCATACATTTTTGGGTGTGTAGAAGATTTGAGGAGAATGGTTGGTAAATGAGTGATCAACCATGCATGGCAAGATATGAAAGAGCAGTAGTTGGAGTCTGCTGCATATTTTAGAACAAGATTTGAAACCATTATATGTTAAACTGGTAAGAGCATGACAAATATGATGACCAGTAAGATGATACATGGAAGACTATGTTGGTATAAACAAATAAATACTGGAAAGGAGCTTAGCTTTATTACCTAGTAATGAGGTCTTGCATGACTCAATATCACTAGAATCGCCTAAAAATGAGGATATATGTATGAATATAACACTATCACATCCTCGCAAGCACATCAAGGTCTACTTTGATCTATCGAGTAGAATCATGCACCTTAATTCTTTCATAGACATTTCATCAGACACTTGGTGTGCACCTTAATTCATTCATAGACATTTCATCAGACACTTGGTGTGCATGACCAAATAACATAACACATATCAAATAGAACAAGCAAATATTCATTTACAATCTAAGCAAAGAAGAATTCATAAGGAATGCATTCTTATTCATCGAGTAGAATCATGCACCTTAATTCTTTCATAGACATTTCATCAAACACTTGGTCTGCACCTTAATTCATTCATAGACATTTCGTCAAACACTTGGTGTGCATGACCAAATAACAAAACACAAATCAAATAGAACAAGCAAATATTCATTTACAATCTAAGCAATGAAAGACTCATAAGGAATGTATTCTTATTCATAAAGGACATACTCAAAATACACAAAACCCATGGATTCAAGCTTATATATATATATATATATATAACCNCCTAGAGTGGC
>NC_020491.1:20704234-20727450 GCF_000184155.1 Fragaria vesca subsp. vesca
GAGAGAGAGAGAGGTGAAATTAGAGAGGAGGGTATAATGGTCATGTAAAAAGTGTGAAAATAGATCTTTTAATCATTTAAGATGTTATAAGGTGGCTATTTTATCATGTAACATGTTTTAATGTTGAATTTTTTATTATCTGGAATATTTAAAGACTTTTTTATCATTTATACCTTTAAATGGTAGTTTAGTGTTATATACCCAATTATATTCAATCTTAATCAATTTCATCCTGATTTTTTCTTTGCTTTAAATTTATATTCATGACTTCAATGTGTGTGTGTATATATATTCATTACAAAACTATTCGATTTGTAAAAAAGTTTGAGTTCTTATTCTTCTTCATATGTTTTTGGTGTCGGCCTCTCTACAATTTCCAGCATATTTTTTGTTGTATTATACTCGAAAAATGTTTAATTGTAAGGTACATGTTCTTATTCTTTGATTAATTTCTTCTTCTTTTTAGGTATATTATTATATCATTCTCATCATGATCGAGAGAACTCTTACTCTCAACTATTTACATTTTTAATGAACCTACTAAATAGGGCATGATATAATAATATACTTAAAAAGAAGAAATCCAAGATAAGGTTTAGGGTATAGGGTTAGGATATATTATAATAATTTAACAAACACATCCAACCAAAGATTGCTTGGCTCCCTTTACTCCCAATGATTGCTTTGCTCATACACCCAACGTGGAAGGATCACATCCAAAGTCCTAATTCCAATTAGGCAAGAAAGAACCTATAGACGGAGTTGGCGGTCTCGCTAAAAGAGTAGCAAGATTAAACGCATGCCATCACTTACTTGCACTTTGTTGCTTCTTTCAAATTTTAACCACTACTATTAAAATTTGAGATCTTTGAACTACTTTGAGTGTTGGGGAGAGTGCGATAATATATGTGTCTCTCTTTCTCTAGAGATAAGGATCGCTAGGGTTTTCAACGCGTACGGACCTCGCATGAATATCAATGACGGTCGTGTTGTCAGCAACTTCCTTCATAGCTCAAGCTATCCAGAATGAGCGCCCTTGACTGTTCAATCGCCGGGAACACAGACGAGGAGTTTCTGCTACATGTCTCTGACATGGTCGATGGCCTTATTCGACATTTCGACTCATGCAAGGAGACAACACCGGTCCGATCAACATTGGGAATCCAGACGAGTTTACTATGCTCGAACTGGCAGAGAATGTTAAAGAGCTTATCAATCCTGAGGTGGAGTTCAAGATGGTTGAAAACACACCTGATGATCCTCGCCAGAGGAAGCCTGACATCTCAAAGGCAAAGGATCGGAGTTGCTGGGATGGGAGCCAAAGGTCAAGCTGCGTGACGGTCTGCCACTCATGGAGGAGGATTTCGTACAAGACTTGGTGTCCCAAGAAATCGATCAAGAATGTAGCAAAGAATTCGAAACAGATGGAGGTGTTTATTTTGTCCATTATGTGCCACCCAAATCTTTACTCCATATGTTTCTCAAGCACAAGATTAGTGCTTATAATGTTCTGTTTGTATATAGTGAACTTTTGGAATGTATTTGATTTGATGAAGAGCGTTTGGGTTCTGTGTTTTTCTTGGAAAGAAAATTTGCTTATAATGAAATCTGGAAACAACAACACAACATTAATCCAAAGACTGTTAATCTTATTCTTTGTTCTCAAGCAGTCAAGCTCCTTGCATTGTGATCTTCGATCAATATCGTATAAGGCCGTCCTTGTGCTGTTGGAGGAGAACTTCAATTTTGTAAAGTCGACTCATTTTATCCCTGTTTAATTTGCATGGGTACCTTTTTCACTTCTGGAAGTTGGTATTTTTCTGTCCAGTTGGTGAAAAATGGTGAAAATTACCACAACAAAATACATAAAGAATATCGATATTAGTTCCTCAATCTTTTCATATTAATTTGGGGTACTCTTCATGTTAAAGGATAAAACTTAAAAATTTATTTTCCTCGAAAGCTTTCAAATGGAAAGACAAAAAGGACTTGGTTGAAATTGATGATCATGATGGAGAGTTGAAACTGAAAACATATAATTAACGAAGCATGAAAGGGATACTAACTAGCTAACAAAATGCATCCGTGCTCATGTAACTAAGACTATTGCTTTCGAGTATGAAGTTTCCTTCCTAATTCCCCTCTCAAATCGTAAGTTGGAAAGACAGCATCGAAGTTGAAACTAGGTACAATATTATAAACTTCTGACGTTTAGGTCAATTCAAATATTTCTATGCAATTTCCCCATCATTTCACTCCCAAATCACAATCAATAGAAACATAATATATAGCTAGCTAATTAAAGGGTCTACTAGCTTCATGTGATGTGCTTATTTATCCTGTTGATGCTTCTCCTGGAATCAGATATTATTCAGCATATGACCAATTGGATACTGACAAAGGCCTCCTTTTGATTATTCAGCAATATATAGCTAGCATATAAACCCTTTTGCCTATAAACCAATTTCATTAATGAAATTTTTCATTCATTACCCAAAAAAAAAAAAACTTTAAACCCTTGTAGTGAAAACCTAGCTTTGAGTATATCTTAGATATTCCCTATAAACCTTCTTGATTTCATTTTTCTTGCTCCATGCTTATTTTCTGTAAGAGAATCAAAACTAAATAGGGAAATAAAATTGGTACCCGTTTCTCACAAACCACAGCCGGCGGCGATATATACTTTTTAATACTGATCCATCTACATTGAGGCCTCTGAGGGTAAAATTTGGGGTGCTGAGGTTTCTTCTAATGCACTACTGTACGTAGAACTGAAAATAAGTACGCGTATCCGATCAAGATCACAATATTTTGCGCAAAGCCAACAAGGTCTACAAATTAGACTTGAAACTTTGGTTCAATAAGTCACTCACAAATCTCAAAATCTTAAGAAAACATTGCGTAGCTATTGGAAAGCTCTGTGGGATGGCATCATCTTCTTCACCAGTTTTAAATGTTATTTTGGTTGTTAGAATTTCATTCTTTGTGAAGTAATCCATGAAAATGAAATGAATTAGTCAATTAGGAACCCCATGCCAATTCATATTAATTATTTTGGCTGTTAATTAGAACTTCATTTCTAAAAACTCCTTCAAGAATAAAACTTCATTCTTAAACTCGATCATCTTTCTCCACTATCATTTTCTGTAGAGAATAATGTAATGAAAAGTCTTAAACGTCTACACCTAGTGTTTGATGGCTTTGACGGCCTTAAAACGAAGATGTCATCTTATAAAAATAAACAACTTGGATGGATTAATTAAAATTTAACGGGTGCCTCATGTGAATTAATTAATTTAACAAGATGCACTTGGTTCTTTATATTTAGCTTTTATTTTGTTTTAAGAAAACAAACAAAGAGGGAGAGACATGAACCAGTACAAATGTGAAATTGAACATTTGATCTGTAAGTAAATTCTTCAAAACTTCATGCATGGTTATTACTTGGTATTTGGCTTCATGCATGTAATTTGTCTGTATTGCAAAACTGTCGTTGGCAAAACATTTGTATTTTCATCTGGGTGTGTATATAATTATATATACATACATTTGTATTTTCATTTCCTACCCAGAGCGAAGTTTCGTTATGAAATTAAAGTAAAGTATAAATGTCCTTATTTGGTTCTTTTTCGGTCACTTATATATATGGAGAGATTCTAATAGGGACCACTAGCTAGGTTAAGGACTAGTTAAGTACTTCTCATTAATCGTTTATTTACACCTACTTTTCAGTTACATTTTTCTATCTTAATAGTTCAGTTTTTAGGTCTATATTAGTATATCATTTCTACAAATTTTCAGTTAAATTGGTGATCGTTAAGGGATCGAACTAAATCAAATCAATGGACGATCCAAATTTGTCAAATAGGAACCGTTCAAGTTTATAATTGGTAAATCATATTTATGAATGTCTTAACGATTTTCAATTTGGATGAAAATTTGTAGAGATGATCTACTCATATATATATACAAATTAAACAGTCGATTGAGATATAAATATACGATCGAAAAATGGGTGAAACGATTAAGTCTTCAACTAGTTCTCAACTTAATGGGTCCTTGATAGTTAGAGCTTAGAACCACTCCTAATAATCCCTATAATTATATATATAGTAACTTATGGCTCTGCATAAGTATTGTCTTTCCAGTATGTCGCCAAATTTGTAAAGCAAATGGAGTAGCCAATGACGCATTTCTTGCTAAATGGTGCTTGTTAGAATACATAGAATTGAAAACTCCTGATATTATTTTGAGATGTTTAGGCAATCTGGGGTTTAGGCTTTATATCTCCCTCTTTGTATTCTACAGTTTCATTAATGGTTAAAACACGAGAGACGGCCGGTTAACCCCTTTTCAAAAAAAATATATATATATAGACACACACAGTTATATAGACATACACGCACCTAAGTCTTGGATTGTTATGATATCGATCTGAGTAGGAGTAGCTGTCAAAAATCCCCACCACAACTGTCCTCACTTATCAGAAACGAACATAAAATTATCAGCTCACACCCCACTTGGCCCAACCCAACACAAGTGCCATTTCCATAAACGCAAAGCAATCCGACGTCATCATGGTGACGTCATCAACCCCTCCAATGCTCAGCCGCCACGTGGCAGAGCTGATATGGATGAAGACGACGAACCTTCATAGCTTGCCTCCAGGAAAGTGTATGCGAAGTTGCAAAAGTTTTGAGAAAACAATCGGTATATATGAGTGTGCAAAGCTAAGCTAACAAGCTAGCTAGTATTATCACCACTTTCTTCAGTTGACTCAACAATTTGTTTAGAGTGGATAGTTCATCTGGGGAGTCATGGACTCAAACCCTAGCTGGATGAACTGCGGTCAGTTTGGAGAGAATCAGCTGGATCAGAACTCGATGGGTTTCGATGAGTTATCGGAATATCTCATGCTCGATTACAGGGTCGATGATTATCAGGATTCGTCGTCGCTGATGAGCATGATATCGCCGGAAACATGTCATGGTACTGCTGCTGGTTGTGGTTCAAGTAGTGCAACATCAAGAAATTCCACCACTAATATGCAAGTGGAATACATACCTTTTCAATTTCTTAATTTTACTTGGAAAATTAAGCTTGATGTTCTATAGCTAGTAGTCAATTCTTATATGATATGTTTCTGTTTATGTAGAAATGCGGCAGCGATGAAGAACAGCATGAGAGAAGGGGGTCATGCCCATAGGGGCCATAGGGTTGCATTTAGAACAAAATCGGAGCTGGAGATCATGGATGATGGTTTCAAGTGGAGGAAGTACGGCAAGAAGTACGTGAAGAACAGCCCAAATCCCAGGTAATTATTCTTTTATTATATAATAAAAAAAAAAAAAAACTAAAAATATTAGAGCAACTTCAACCGAAGTTGAAGTTCAAAGTACTGAGAAGATCGACCGATCATGTTTAATTTTCTTTTCTTTTTTCAATTATTGATGATCTTTACAAATCTGACCATCTGAGATCGAGAAGCTGAAGCAAACTCTTAGCTTGAACACGTACACTAGCCAGCTGCAGTAAGCATTAACTTGATGAAATATTCTTTGTTGAGTTCTGCATAACTTCTATATTCAATCTGAGAGAAAAAGAGAGCGAGGCTTCTATCATTGACCTGCAACAGGTACATATCGATCAACAACATAGTGAACATACACAGACGTAGGTAATCACAGAGTCATGTCTAGTCAATAAGCTTGTCATTTTGCTCTATTAATCCAATAGATCGATGATATGATACTTGTGGCTTGCTTTGATTCGAGACTCGTGATCGATCTCTCTGTCTACCTCCAAAACGTCTACTCCAATGGGTAGGGACGACCACGTACTATTCATATGATTAAGATCATACTCAAGTTGGCACACTAGCTCGCAGCTAGCTGCATTTCGGCCATGATTATTATACAAAATTTGTTTTAATTAATCTGTGTCGATGTCTTTGTCCAAGAAATTTGCATGTATGTCATTGTTTTCCCTTCAAAGTCGACGTTTATGCCAAATTCCAGTACTCCTTCCGCAGCACTTACCTAGTTACCTAAATGGTTATATGCTAGATTTCACAAATTTAGATCTTAAAAGGGACTCAGTTTTTATGAAAATCGAAGGAGAAGTATTTGACCATTGGATTCTCTTGCATAGATAATGCTTATGAAAATGTTGGATTTGTCTGCTTACTAGATGAGTACACGATTTATGTGTGCCCTAACTGCTTTTGTTCCAAGATTTTGATATATATATATAAACTATTCGGATATATTATTAGATTGCATTAAGAAATGTAAATTGTATTGCTTGCTTAAAATAGTCTCCCCCCTCGTAGTGAAGTTACACACTGCTCTGAATATATGAATGCATAATGCTAGCTTAGCTCAGCTTCGAACATCTAGATGGTCGTTATTAACTTAAAGATGTCTTGAGAGAGAGTGAGATTTGCTTGCATATGTGTTAAATTAAATCTTCTTGATCGATCGAGGAGGCATATATTGATATATATATATATATATATATATATATATATATATATATATATATATATATAATTAGCATGTGTGTGTGTGTGTGAACCTACGTGCACTCCGGAGAACACACGAGGCATTTCCAAAGTGCTTAAATATTAAGCTACTTAATTGGGGTCATCACTAGCAAAGAGCCTCACTGAAAGATAACCAAATTCAACTAATTAAGCTTTACATGAATTTCACCCATTTGAATAGTTTATCTAGATAGTTATTTATTGAGTTAGAGCTCTTAATTACGTAGTTTTAGGGCTTTTGATTAGCATGTATACGTGAGCATTGCGCTATGAGATATATATGGGGTGGCTCGTTCTATGGATATCTTGCTACATGCACTAAATATGCATCTTGATTAATGGCCACTCTACTAATGGCATGGTATTTTCTGTCACTTATTTGTCTAATTAATCAATTAATTATTGAACATTTTGAATCAGAAATTACTACAAGTGCTCAAGTGTGGGCTGCGATGTAAAGAAGAGAGTAGAGAGGGAGAAAGAAGACTCGAGCTATGTGATTACAACATACGAGGGAATGCACAATCATGATACCCCTAATTGTGTGCAGCTGCATTTCAATCCTGCTTCACTAGTAGTGGATGTGGATCCCAACAACATTTGGACTACTACTTTACGAGCTTCTTCGCAATCTTCTGCTTCTACATAGATCCATCTATTATTTACTATAGCTCAAATAATCATATATAAGCAGCCAAGAATTCAGAGTCATATATATGGCATTTCTTTTCATATGCCACCACCTGATGATATATTTTTGTGTGTTCTGCGTCACGCTTAAAGACGTTAGGCTATTACTCAAACCAAGCAGAGATATGTGTAAAATATCTAATATAGAGAAAAAGTCATAAAGAAGTGAATTCTCACGAATTAGAAGTTTTTAACTAATTGATCAAAGGAAATACATATATAATTACATATGCACCAAATCATTCTAAAAAAATTAAAGTAGCTAAACCATAATATGTGGTTTATGCAAAGCATGCATGTTAATTGTTAAACTTAACTTTTCGTTTCATTTAGAACAAGGGATTTCAAAGACCCAGGTCATATATGCTCCAAATCATATTAATTAATTTGTTTCATATGTACTTGTTCTATTCATGGTGTTTTTCCGTACTTAAGTTAACGATATTGATATGGACACGTGTCTTTGTCACATTAGTTTTCGATATCTTATAAATAATTACAGTTTAATTTCTTTATAAATATTACATGACCATTTTGTGTATAAATATATAACTATTGAATTCAATAATAGAGTAAAACACTATATATATGAGGCGGATCTGTGACATACAAGATTATAATTAAAATTATAATCAGAATATCAATTATTAGATCTAATAACAACTAACGGTTGAGATTAATCATAAAAACTAAAAATAATTTATGTTCTTTTCTTTTTCTTTAAATCAATTAATTAAATAATCTCTTTATTAAAAACATAATGAAAATTGATGATTACTTACTCTCATTTTAGAATGCAATTAACATGAAGGTAATGGTCTCCATTTGATTTGAAACTCATTTACTAGAAAGTATCATCATCATCTTCATGTTCTTCTTCAAAAAAAAAAATATATCTAGATGATGTCTGTCATAACATGTTGGAAAACTTATGATCATATTATGTATAGAAGTACTCATATCATCTTGTGCTATGAACAACCATAAGCTTTTGATTAAAAAAAAAAACTGAAATAAGCATATATATGCATGTCTATGAGACTTAATTTGTTTTTTTTTCCTCTCTAGTAAATGAGTTTAAATAGAAAACGAATTATTTCCTCTTAATTATATTTCAAATGGAGAATTGTAATCATGAATTTTTATTTATATAGATTTCATAAATTGAATTAAAAAAAGACAAGAAAATAAAAAAGATTTAATTTTATGCTAAACCGTTAGTTCGTATTAGATCTAATAGATGATATTTTGATTATAATTTTAATTATAATCTTTTATGTCATGGATCCTCCTCATATTGGTCTTGTTGTTGTATAGTTGAACCAATGACCAGTGACTAATTTGGATGAATAGTATATTAACCCGGGTTGAGGATTGATCCAACCCACCTAAATGGGTACATTTGTTATTACGATTAAACCCAATTGTACTAGTATTGATGTACACCATGAGGTCTTAGATGGATATACTGTTATGTTAATTTGTAACTTCGGTTAGTTCAAGTTGTATAAGTCTTGGCTATGAACTTTGGTTGGGAGTCATGATTTCATGTGTAGTCGGTGCACTATACATAAGCAATGTATATAATAAGTGATCTTCGAATACCTTTACGGTTTAGGGTTCTGCGTACATAGCCAATCTTTTTGATAGAGTGAGAGAGCTCGTCTTTTCAATTAATTCAGTTAAAAAAAATTTATTACTATACTTTACTTGAATAATATTTTATTCAAAAAAAAATTGATTAATATTTTTGTTGTTGTTTAAAAAGTAATTCATTAAGCAACCTCGAGATCTTGCTCCGTTGCTCGGCATTCTACCGCGAACTTGTTCATAGAAAAACCAAACACAAACAAAATAGTGATTTGAAGAAAATTACACACAAGTTGGAGCCAAATCCCAGCTTTTACTTTGAATTCGGAACGCCTCAAGGTATTCATACATAGTCGATCTGTTAGTGGAGCTCGTCTCGGTTCCTGGGCTCTCTCTATTGGCTTCTCTGGGTCATGTCCCCAACTGGGTTCTGCGTTTGAGGGTCGATCTTGGCTTGATCGTAATGGGAAATGGATTCTAGATTGAAACGGAGGGTACCCATTTGGAGAAACTGTTCTTTTCTGTGTGTGTGTGATGGGACTTGATTTGTGGGTCTCCAAAGATTGGTTCTTTGATTTATGAGGTGATTTGGGTTTGAAGATTTTAGAAAGGGGACAAAATGTTCTGGAGGGAACGTGAGAGGGAGAACAACAAAGAGCAAAACGGTGGTGGGCCGCCTTCTGGGCAGGTTCGAGTTCTTGTTGTTGGTGACTCAGGTATTTGTTTCTCACTTTAGTTTTTATAAGTTTTGGGTTTTGCAAGTTTTGATTTTTATTGTTTAGACTGTTATATGTGTTTAGTGATTAGTGGAAGCATTATGTATGAAAAATTTGGATCGAGAATTAGATTTGGTTAGGTTAGTATTGTTTGGGCATAGTTGTGATTGGAGTGATTTTTGCTTTTTTGGATCAGATTAGATTGTTGAGAAGTATATCTGTGTTGTGGTGTGTAGAGACTCTTCTTTGAAGTGATTGTGTAAGTAATTTGAATTAAGGGAGTTAAGTGCCATGTGAGATTGGCTTTGATGGCTGTGCTGCGTGGCGTGTACCCAGTTGACGGCATGAAAGTATTCTTCAGTGAAGGTTTATTGAGAAGTGATATTGATTATGTGGCGGTAGTGGGAGACTGATCTTTTAGATTTATGGAAAATATATGGATGAGTAGCTTAGATTGGTGATGCTTTGAGCTTAATCCAATCAGTGTTGAGTAGTTTGCCATAGCCTTCTTCTGTTTTATGATTCCTTGTGGTGTGGAAACAAGGGTGGGAGGGTGATGATAGTATTATTGTGGAAATGGATGGCAGAAGGGAAGGAAGGACCATTTGTTTAGGTGGGAGTGGATATGGTGTTGCAAGCTACAGACAAAGGAGGGTTAGGAGTCAAGAAAATTAAGTCAGAGGCATATTCTCTTGGGCATAATGTAAGTTGGAGTAATTATGGGCTGTATGAAAATGGCTGAGATTTTAAACCTTGCAGATCCAAGTTAGTACCAGAAGAGAGATCTCCAAAGGGGTTCAATTCTTTGGTTCTTCTTGTTATTTTGAGTGGGCAATGGGGGAAGTTAGTGTTTTGGTAAGAGTTCTGGGTTGGTAATGGGATCTGATGACTTTATCAGCTAATGCTTAATACTATAATAACTTAATTTCAGTACTCTGTTTGTCAGGGAGGGGTTGGGGGTGGACTTTAATCCCATCAGTGTGGATCAGCTTTTTAATCTGGAGCAATGGTTATTAGAAGTTGGTTGTTGAAAGGGGTTGCAGAAGGAAACTACGGGCCATGTTGAAAGGGGAGATGTGGTGGGGATATCCAAGGAAAAAGGAAGGCTACGGTTCTTTTTGTCACGCTAGAATAAAAAAGTTCAGGAGGATTGAAAGTGGTAGAAACTGTTGCTAGGTGACCATGAACTGACATCTACCACGCCAAAAGAACTGTGGGGAGAGATATTTTTGTTCTGTTTCCTTGTCTTTATTGTTATCTCAATCCCTGGGTTACTCTGTTTGCAAGAATGTGCAGATTTTTTTTCCTTGTGTTGGGAATTTTTTGGTTTTAAGAGAATCTCCATGAGCAAGAAGCAGAGAGCTATCTCATTAGATAAACTAAATCTGGAATCTTCTAGAGCTTTTCTTAAATTGTTTCTCAAAATTACACAACGGATAGCCATTATCTTTCTTTCTTCACACCTTCCCTTGTAATATGAAAAGCTAAAGCACTCTCTAAGGCACAAATGTCTTGGCTTTGATAACTTCTCATGGGAAGCTTTATACCCTTATTCCTTTTCTGTCAATGGTGTTTATTTGCAAGAGTGCTGTTACGTATGGGTCATTTATTACTTCACTGTATTGATATGAACGGTAATTAACAGGATAATAAAAAGGTGGAGGATGAGAGCGTGGATTATTTATGGGTGTGTCTGGATTGGGCTCCTTTATGGGCATTCACTGTGGCAAACTGTTGGAATTTAGCCAATGTACTTAGCAGCTATGACTTGATAGGTTTTTATTTTATTTTATTATAATGTTGTGTTGTTTTTATCATGATCTGTAGAGTTTCTAGTAGGTGGTTGTACATTGTGGACCATGTTCTCTGACTTCTGTTTCTTTTTCCTAATCGAAGTTCTGTTTTTCTTTAATCAAGCAAAATTTCAAGATCCTTATTAACCCATGCTAGGTATATAAACTTTGCTAGCTATAGAAAACAGTTTTATTTGTGTTTTGTTTATATATTGGATGAAACAGTATATGATAGCTGAAATGGAACCGTTCTGAGCCTATAGCTTAACATTTGTGCATGTGTTGAAGTGTAATTGTATAATGCATGTATGTCTGATGATCTTTCTCCAAAACTCTGCTTTATTGTACACTACATCATGTAACTTCAGTTGTAAAGGTAGAACATCATCTTTTGATTTTGAATCATATATAGGTGTTGGAAAAACTTCTCTTGTTCATCTGATTGTCAACGGTTCTTCCACTGCACGCCCTCCTCAAACAGTAGGATGTTCAGTTGGTGTAAAGGTAAGAACTACAGTTACTTTGTATCTTAAAGAGGGCAGAGCCATTGTTGTGAATTGAAGTCTCCTAAGTCTTTACTATTATTGTTTTATCCAGCATACTACTTATGGCAATTCTGGTAGCTCGTCAAGCAGCATTAAAGGCGACGCTGAGAGAGAATTTTTTATAGAACTCTGGGATATATGTGGACATGATAGATACAAAGAATGCCGGTCTCTTTTTTATTCCCAAATAAATGGTAAGCTTAGAAATGTTATTCTGAGCATGTATTTTTTTTATTTATGAAATCAACATGTATGCATTAAACATCTTTGCCTCTCTTGGTGAATGCATGTTCTATGTATCAACAATGGAATGAGCACAAAAAATGTTGAATAGAAATTATGTTAAATCATGTTACAATATGGTTATCACCATCATGGTTGGACACAATTTGTTAACTGTATCCAGAAATCAATTCTCATGTTTCACTTCCTATTAAAAGCAACGTAACTAAAATGTTGGAAACAGATGTGAGATCTTCAATTCAGTTCTTAATTGGATTTCATGTGTAGGTGTAATCTTTGTTCACGATCTCTCCCAAAGAAGGACAAAAACTGGCTTGCAGAAGTGGGCAACTGAGATTTCTGCAACTGGGACATTTTCAGCTCCTCTGGGATCTGGAGGTCCTGGTGGCCTTCCTGTCCCTTATATTGTTATTGGTAACAAAGCGGATATTGCTGCAAAGGATGGTACGAGGGGAAGCAGTGGAAATCTTGTTGATGTTGCCCGACAGTGGGTTGAGAAGCAAGGTTTGCTACCATCGAGCGAGGAACTTCCACTGACTGAAAGTTTTCCTGGAGCTGGAGGCCTTATTGCGGTAAGTAGCAGGTTATTGTATTTTCATTTTGCATTTCCCACCTTTACTTCTCGGACATTGTCTAGCCATATGACTTATGAGAATGAAATTTGGATATGGTAACATAGTATTTAATAAATCTATTGGTTGTGTTTTCTTTTGATCTGTTTGCATATACAAAATCTTAGTTGTTGATATGAGGTCCATTATCTTGACAGTATTGTCAAATTCAACCAACTGAAATTGCACAACTCTGTGAAAATGTAGTTTCAGAATCTGCTAAGTGCAGCTCCCAAATCACAATGAAGAATAATCTAACGGTCCTTAAATTAACAGCTATAAGTCCATCAAGCAGTCTAGATAATTTCACAATTTTTTTTGCCTTTCTCGCCGTCGGTTCAATGTTTTCAGCCAACAAGACGAGGCCAAATTTGCCTCACACAAGGTTGCTTCCCCAAAAGATGATGCCAATCTATGTGTGGTTGGATATAGAGATATGGGAGATATAGATATATAGAGATATGGGAGATATAGAGATATAGAGATATGCCAATCCACTCAAAAACCTCCCCTTCCCCGGCACAAAATAACTTGCTGGACTTGGTGCTTAACTGCTTAATGGATTTTAAATTGATAGAATCTAAAGTGAGTTAATCAGACGCTGTGCTAGTCTAGGTATATCTTTAAAATATCAAATTACAGTATTTCTTTATATATTCATGCACAGTCACATGATGTATGTTGTTTCTTGATCGTCTAAATGAATGAAAGGCAGAGCATTAGTTGAGACAAAGAACAAAATTCAGCCAAGGCCAGTAGTTTATCTACCTTAATTTGTTTTTCATATATTTGAATTACTTTTTCTTGTTATGAGATGACAACATTTTATTTTCTAATGTTTTAACTAGCAAGAGGAAGATATGATCTTCACCAACTCAAAATGCTTTTGTCTGTGACATTTGATAGATGTTTATGCTAACTCTACTGTTTATATAATGAATAGAAGAAGATAAAATAAACATAAGGCAGTGGGCAAAATTTGAACAGGTTCTGTACCACTGTAAGGACTTGTCCAAGGTCAAATGGGTATCTTTATTCTTTCTTTATACTGTGCCATTCACTTGTGTGGATGTCATTTGTCAGGAATGGGGTGCCAAATTAGTTTCACTCTTCAGATAGAACATCTATCAAAAATTTGGATTATTCGTCCAAAATCCAAGAATATATAATCTTTCAAGTTTGCAAGTCTGTTATATTCAGTGCCAAAGTATTTAGAAAAAGTATAAGGTTAAAATCTGTATTAAGTTGTAAAATCTGTTTCCTAGAAAACAATCTTTGGTACAGAATGTCAAAATCTTGATAAGATAGTTACATCAATAATGGTTATTGTTGCTTCTCTCCCTTCTCAGCCCTATTAAAGATTTGCGGGATCACCTGTATAGCAGCACATCTTTCACTGTTTTGCAAATATAAGAAGAGAAATTGTAAGGTGTATTCTAATAAGATTATATTCACTGGTAGAAGATCTAGCGTTCTCTGCCGCCCTTGTAGTTGAGTACCCCCCCATACCACTAATTTCTTTATGCTTTTGCCTATACTATTTTATTAGCTAAAAGATCAATTGCTCAAGATTTCTGATAGTACACATTAGTTGGATCAGGGCTGGTTTGAGGAAAGGCTGTTGATTTGTGGGCTAATTTTGTTTCTTTGGTTTGATACTAACCTAGGCAAAACATATGTAACTTTTGATTTGCACCTCTTCGTGTTTCATTGCTGGAATATGATTTGTCATCCTGCTTTTTGGCACAAACATCTTGTGATGGAAGGGTTGGTAAATTGGTGAGATTATGAATTGGTGTTAAATCAGATGTAGTTATACTAATACATGATTGTCTGGTTACAGGCTGCCAGAGAAGCAAGATATGACAAGGAAGCTGTGATGAAATTCTTCCGAATGGTTTGTATTTCTCTTCTTGTTAGCTGATTATGTTTAATTTGTCTCAAGACATATGTCCAACTTTATATTGTTGTGCTTGTTTCAGTTGATTAGGAGAAGATATTTTTCTGATGATTTACCTGCACAAAGTCCATGGTCTATCTCTCCGGTTGAAAGTCCTGCGCAGACAGTAGATGAAAATTGGAGTGATGAGGATCATTCATACAGGAAGAAGAGCAGGTAGTTTAATGTAATAAAACATAATCATATTGCCTGCTATATGCTACACGTAATGAGACGTGTTCTGCTGAATTTAGACTATAACAATTGCTGTTCATCCTCATCGTCATTACTTCTCACAATTTGCTTTGTTTGAATTGATGATTGGTGTCTTACGTTGGTTTTTTTGTTCTTCCTTTTCCTCTGCTGTAGTTTACATGGTGGCGACCCTTACAAGTACAACATGCTCCCTCCTCTTCCAGCGCAACGCAATCTGACACCACCTCCCACGCTTTATCCACAGCAGCCAGTTGCGGTTTCTGAAAATTACAGCATCCCTAGATTTGCATATTCTAGTTACCCAGAAATCAGCAATGCTGCCAGATCAAAGCGCTCAGATATCAATGTTTAATGGTCATTGACTCTGAAAATTGTGATTGTTTTGGCACAAGTGGGATATGTGCATGTGGTGGTCTTTTCATTGTGTTTCATTTGTAACTGGTCTATCGATTCTTTTACTCTTTTACAACTACAGGTTCTGTCATTGTAAGCAGTTATATGTTGGGGCCTTGAGGTACAAGTATATAGTGATTTATTGAACAACCTGGAAGCTACAGGCAATTTACTGAGACGATAATGGTGCCTAAGATCTTTGCTTTGGATGTCACCAACTCTGTAACTTACTCAATACCACTCTGATAATGTATTTGTAGTATTGTGGGGCTGTGGGCAACTGGGCATTGAGGTTTCAAGAGTTTGTGCAACTGATTCTAGCATTTCATCAACGAGCATAGCCAGTATTGTGTAGCAGATACCACACTTCCTCTTAACGAATCCCAACTCCCGATATTTCATTGGTTTGCTCTGCGTTTAAAAATCGTTTGAATAATCATACATTTATAGACATTTGCCGTTGCTTGGCTTTGGATTCTCTTTCCAATAGCTTGGACTCGTGATTATTTCATTTGGAGGGCTAGAAATAATCTGATATTCTGTAATCAAACTTTTAGGCCATTTAGTATTGTCGCCACTGCTATTTCAGTATTTCTTCTTTTCATAAAGCATATTTCTGCAAATGTTAAGAACCAGAATCAACTAAAACAAGCATAACAAGAAAATTACAAAACAAGCATAAATGAAGCCACTCAAACAATTTGTCACAGATCACTTTGAGTTCAACAACCTCTAACGTTACAAAATTTTATTTTGGTAAACAACAATCAAGTGAATGAACGTGAAAAGGAGAACACAAAACCCGGAAACTAGGTAGGAACACCAAAAGCCACACAAAGTAACAGTACATACAACAACACAGTATGCCAAAAATGGAAAAAGAAACACAACAAGCCTAAACCAGGAAGGCCTAGAAACATGGGACTCAAGCAGCAACATGCAAAGAGCCAGAGAGGAAGAGCAGCCGCACCAAATGATCACTCCGTGGTGACCTAAGCACAGTAGTAAAATGCAAGTACATGTAGTGCTACTTCATTCTGAAGCACCTAGCCACACTTCAGTTGCAACTCTGGAGATCTACAATACATGAAAAGCCTACATGTTATAAATTTATGAAAATCTAGTCACTGGTAGCTAGTTATAACATTCAATCTTCAGTATAAATAAGTGAAAATTTGCATACGTTCTTTTAGTTAGAAATACTGAATATAGAGGAGGTTGTTTAATTACATGACATGTTGGTATATACTTTGCATGATAGATGATAGATTGGAAAAAAGGTAGCAAATATACTAGTACAACATATGTATAAGAGATTTTTTATGTTATTGCTTTAAATATAATAAACTAATATAAGAGATTTTTTTATGTTATTGCTTTAAATATAACATAAATAAATTAATCTGATATGAGGACATACATACGGATTTGGATTATTTGCTTGGATTTAAGTTGCTTGGATTTGCTTGGATATCTTATAACCATTAGATGAAGTAAAATGACATAATGATGACATAATGATGACATGGTGGTCTTAGATTTTACTCAATCTAATGGTTAGAAGTCATCCAAGAAAATCCAAGCAACGTAAATCTAAGTAGAGAAGCCAAATTCCGTACATATAAGGTATAAACTACAAAACAATGGATTTTAGAACCAGACTGGTTGTGTGCACAAGACTAAACAATAATATTAAGCACACATTTATTTTTGTGTGTGCTCAAAGTGTCAAATGAATATCGTCAAATTCTCATAAATCATCGAAGGTCTTAACTAAAGTTTCATCAAACTGACAATAGTGACGAGCATATGAAATTGATGCATATCATGAAAACCACAACGTTTAGTATGAAAGTTGCACGCATCATATTATTCTACAGTTCTACCTATCAATATATAAAAGGATAAATCAATTAGTAGTGGATGGATTCTTACCTAACTAACACTTGATATAGCATTGTGATCGTCGAAAGCACCTTCATTATCACCTTCATTATCACCTTCGTCTGTATCCACATCAGGGTAGATCTTAATCTTTGCCTCACGTGCAAACTTAGACCAATCCTGACCTTTTAATTGCCTTTTGCAACTTTTGCTCAGTTTCGGACAATAATTAATCTCCAATTCTCTCAACTCACTGAGGCAATGCGACCCTTCCGGCAAAGCTAACAGATTGGAATAGTAGTCAATCCTTAAGTGTTCAAGGAATGTGAATTTTTGCAATTTCGGAACTTCAGTTAGATTATCACAGTTGACGAGTGCTATGCTCTGCAAAACTTTCGCTAAATCTTCAAGCCAAGGAGGCAAAACCTCCAAATCTGAATTCCTGAGTGCAAATGATCTAAGACCTTGAGGGCCTTCTTTGGTTTTCATCAAATCAAGCTCTTCACACGTAGCAATCATTAGAGTATGCAGAGCGGTCAAGAGTTTCATATTTGGTGGCAAGGATTCCAAATTTGCACAAGAATAAATCAACAGTTGACGAAGGTTGGTGAGGAATAGGATCTCTTCGCCCAAAGATTTCAGATTGACACATCCATCTAAACCGAAAAATTGGAGTAAAGTGAGCCGTCTAATTCCTTTTGGCAAATACGTCTGCTGTGTAGTTATCTCCAAGTTTTGGAGGTTGATCAGGTTCCCTATGTCCTTGGGTATCTCCTCAAGTGCGGTACAGTTAACAAGATTTAAGGACTCCAAGTTCAATAACTTACAGATGGAATTTGGAAGCCTTTTGATCTTATCATTGGCAGACAAGTTGAGCAATCTTAGATGAAACAAACTACCAATGGAACTTGGTAGCTCCTCAAGAGGCGACCCACTGATATCTAGAACCCGCATATATTTGAATCTCGAGATGCATGTCTTCACGAAATATTGATTGATCTCGCCATCTTCAGGAATTAGAAAGGTTCGCAATTTGGTTGACTTGAATATGAAATCAGGCATTTTTGCCTCTTCTCCAAATAAGTCCTTTTTGGATACTGACACATGTCGAACCATATCAAAACCACTAGAGGGACGAGAATTGACTATGTAGTACTCTACTTATGTCACCGATATCGCTAAATCATGAACCAGGTCATGTATTTTAAACAGTAATTGGGTTTTGACATCCAACTAGATTTAAAATAAAGATCTAGAGCAGAACTCCCTTATATAGTCCATACCCATTTTATTAAGATCTTCATTTTTCTTAGTTGTTTTGAGGTAGCCTTGTGCCATCCACAATTGAACCAATCCTTCACTGAAGAATTCATAATCCTTTGGGAAAAGTCAACAAAAAGTAAAACATGGTTTCAAGTGTTGTGGCAATGCATCATAGCTCAATCTGAGTGCAGGTAGAATATTGTCATCTCCTATACTCCACATGTCATCATCTCTGACACTCAACCATTTGTGTCGCTCCGTATTTGAATAGAGCATGCTCCCTATAGTAGCTACAGCTAAAGGAACTCCTCCACACTTGTTCACAATATCCTCTCCAATTTCTATCAAGTGCGGGTACCGGTGCTCCTTTCCTCTGTTAAATGCCTTTTGGATGAACAAGGACATGCAATCTTTGTGGGAAAGACCTTCTAAAGAATGCACGTATAAAGAATTCACAAGTGAAGCAACAGATTTGTTTCGTGTTGTTAGGATAATTTTACTTCCTTTAACTCCCACATTTAACAGAGTCTTTAAAACAATCCATTTTTCTCGTGTTACTCCAACCAACTCTGTATCCCAGACATCATCAAACACCAACAAAAACTTTTTACTCCTGAGAGTATCTTGCAATTTTATTTCCATAATATCCAAACTCTCATCCTCACATTTTGGTCCACCAGCAACACTAGTAATGCCTCTCACTAATGTTTGGATATCAAAGTTGTCTCAGATGCATATCCACATCCTCTTCTCAAAATTTTCTTTGACCATGCTCTCATTATACACCAATTTAGCAAGTGTTGTTTTCCCCAACCCTCCTAATCCAACACTGGAAATAACAGACACATTCTCCTCACTGGAGAAATCAGTGTCATTCAACAGATGCTTGAGAATCTTTTGTTTGTCACCATCTCTCCCGATGACACTTGAAGTCTCAATTGTGGAAGTTGTGATCCTTTTGTCATTGTGCACTTGTCTGGGCGCACAATGATCTTCGGCCGGTTGATCGACTTGATTAAGAGAAAACTCTCTCTTTTCATTATCAATCTCAGCAAGTTGTTCTCTAATCTCTTTCACTTTATGCCCCATTTTGAAGTTAAACACTATTGGATTCCATAGCGAAAAAAAATGGCGTACCTGTCCTTTGACACGTCCATGGTTGTTGACCAGCATTTTCTTCTGCAGCGTTTGGAACTCCTATTCGTTAAGGACATCATCAACGTTGTAACAAACATCTTTGAGCTTTCCCAACCACTGAGTGATTAAGGGATTCTTCACTTGCTTCTTCTCTGCATCTCCGAGAACTAGCTTGATGGTAGACAAAGTCTTGTCGAGCTTGGTGAGCTCAAGTTGGGCACCCCATGCCAAGAAGATCTCTTGGGAAGTATAGGAAGCTAGCCTACCCAAGACGTTCTCTGCAATGCTGGTGGCAAACTCCATGAAGAAAGAAAGAGCAAGAGGTATTGTGAGGTTATAGCTAGCAACTCAAGTCGGATTCGATTATAACGAGTGACTGAGGTCTTCGGTCAACCAAGTCTTTCTTCCAGGGGCGGAGGTATATTCAGGTCTGGTGGGGTCCGGACCCCTGCCAGGTTTCTCCCAGATTCCGTTTGAACATGTATATTTCTATTGAAATTATTATAATAATATGTATATACAAAAGCTGAACCCGTCCTCCCCCCCCACGTGAGAGTCAGAGAGAGTTGAGAGACCAACCAAAGTCCACACTCCACACTATACCTCACCGGCCACCTCCCACGTTCCCCCTTGACCCCACCCACAAAAATACAATAAAAATCAAAATTAATATAAAAATAGGATAAGGACATCAAAATAATATTAAAAAAGAATTCTATTCCTATTAGGACTAGAGTGACGTCCCTTATATTTTTTGTCACAGATTTCCCCTATATATTGAGCAGTATATTAGGGTATTCTGTCCTAATTTTATTACTTATTAACATACTATTTTGTTATTCATTCAGAGACAGAGGCAGCAAACAAAAGGTACATATTGTATCAATGTTTTTCTTTTTTTTTTGTTTATTTCAATGATTTTAATTGAGTACATATTTTTTATATGAGTTTTTTTTTTTCTTTTGTAGATGAACAAGGCGTTCACGCAAAAGACTTTGGACAAGTGGTTTACGACTAAAAGAAAAATGCCAGAAAATTTTGAATCAAGCGCTGCGTTACCCCACTCTGAAGTTGAAACTCAAGAGCCTGAAAATCGTGCTAAATTTCCAAGAACTGAAAATCTTGAACCAAGCGTTGTGTTACCTCAATCTGATGTTGAAACTCGACAGCCTGAAAATAGTGCTAAATTTCCAAGAACTAAAACCAATGAAATTCAGATTGATTCACTAGAACGTGATCCAGGTTAACGTCCGCAAATATGGGAATATAATACTAATCTACGAGATGAGGTCCGATGTGCTTATATTAAACTTGGTCTGTACCAGCCTAAACTTTTGAGATATCCACAAAAAGGAAATCGCTAGCCGAGTTTTCAATCTTCTTGGTTTGAATTATTTCCATCCTGGCTAGAGTACTCTCCGACTGAAGATAAAGCTTATTGTTTGCCGTGCTTTCTATTTAATAAGCCCACCTGACATTCTGGACATAAAGCTTTCACTATTGGTGGATTTCAAAGTTGGAAGAAAGTAAGAGACGAAAAGAGTTGTGCTTTTTTGTGTCATATGGGTAAAGATTCTAACTCTACTCATAAAGATGCTATAAGAGCATGTGAAGACTTGATGAAGCAACCCCAACATATACAACATGTTGTTGAAAGTTATACAGTACAACAAATTGCAGATAACCGCCTACGAGTCAGAACTTCAATTATAGCAGTTCGATGGCTCGCATTCCAAGGTTGTGCATTTAGAGGCCATGACGAAAGTCTTGATTCACCCAATCTTGGTAACTTCCTGAAACTCTTAAAATTAGTGGGTTCATATAATGAAAAAGTTGCTGAAGTCATATTACAGAATGCTCTAAAAAATGCTTCCTACACATCGCCAACAATTCAAAGGCAGATATTACAAGTATTTTCAATATGAGTAAAAAAGGCGATTCAAGAAGAAATTGGTGATTCAAAATTTTGCATAATTGTTGATGAAGCTCGTGATGAGTCAAAGAAGGAGCAAATGGCTATAGTATTGAGATTTGTTGACAAAGAAGGTTTTATTCGGGAGCGATTTTTTGGGCTTGTGCACGTCTCAGACACCAAGGCAGCAACATTACAAATAGGAATATATTTAGTATTATCCAATCATAGTTTAGATGTTCAAAACATTCGAGGTCAAGGTTACGATGGTGCCAGTAATATGCGAGGTGAGTGGAATGGACTACAAGCTTTTTGATTTCAAACGATTGTCCTTATGCTTACTATGTTCATTGCTTAGCACATAAATTGCAATTGACTTTAGTAGCAGCATCAAGAGGAGTTATTCCTATTCAAAAGTTTTACACTCAATTGACTTTTATTGTCAATATTCTTAGTGCTTCGTGCAAGCGTAATGATGAATTTCAAATCGCTCAAGAAGAAGAGATAGAGTATTTGACTTCAATTGATGAACTCAAGACTGGAAGAGGACTCAACCAAATTGAAACCTTGCAACGTGCTGGAGATACTCGTTGGAGTTCACACTTCAGATCTATTTCTAGTTTGAGAAAAAGGTTTGGCCCAGTTTGTCAGGTTCTTATAAACATAATCGATGAAGGGAAAAATACTCAAGCAGAAGATGCAGATGCAGCTTATGAGTCAATGACAACGTATCAGTTTGTCTTCATATTACATCTCATGGAAGATATTATGGAGAATACCAATGAACTTTGTCTGGCTCTACAAAGTAAATCCCAAGACATTTTGAATGCCATGAGACCGTTTCTGCTACTAAAGCGTTCCTTCAAAAGTTGAGAGATGATGGATTTGATGGTATATTTAGCAAGGCAAAATCATTTTGCGAGGCACGTAAAATAGAGATACCAGATATGAATGTTCGTTATGTTGGAAGAGGAAGTCGAGCTCTCAAAGATGATTGGACAGTTCTGCGTTGTTACCAGGTAGATATATTTTATGCTGCCATAGATTCTCAATTGTAAGAACTAAATTACCGATTTAACGAGCGTTCTGTAGAACTACTTATTCTAAGTTCAGCTTTGGACCCTAGTGAAATAAATGGTTCATTCAAGATAGAGAACGTATGTCAGTTAGTAGAAAAATTCTATCCACAAGACTTTGTAGATCATGAGAAGCTGCAACTCAAGAAGCAACTGGAATTTTTTAGTATGATGTAGTTCGAGATGAAGAGTTCAAAAGTCTTTCAACTATTTCTGATATATCTCAGTGGATGATGAGAACTAGAAGATCAAGAACGTATTCGCTTGTTTATAGGGTGATTGTGCTTGTCCTTACTCTTCCAGTGTCTACAGCAACTACGGAGCGTTCGTTTTCTGCTATGCGTATAGTCAAAACAAGGCTTCGTAACCGTATGGATAATGATTTCTTTACAGACTCATTACTAATGTACATTGAGAAAGAGATTGCAAAAAAATTCGACATCAACTCAATAGTAGATGACTTTCGAGATATGCAGGAACGTCGAGTTTTATTTTGATATATGGCTAATTTGAAGTTGTATTTTATTGTTTTTGAAAGTATTCATGTTTTTTTAATTGGATGTTGCTGGATTGTTGCCTTATTGATTTTGTTGATTAAGAATTTTATATTAGTGTTATGTTATTGTGTTTTCAACTTTTAACTTATGATACAATAATTCAGTTT
>NC_020491.1:20727470-20779718 GCF_000184155.1 Fragaria vesca subsp. vesca
GAACCCCCCCCCCCCCCCCCAACGATGAATTCCTGGCTCCGCCACTGCTTCCTTCAATCATGTATGACAATTAATTTAGTTGGTGACTGCCATAAATCGTTGTCTTCTGGTTTACATGGTGAACATGGTGACCGCCCTAGATGCGAGGTTTGTTTCTGCCGACAAATTTCAGGTACAAAGTCACTGATGATTGATGTAATTGCAAATGTAACAACTAACAACCGTCATCAGTATAAACTTTTAAAAGCTGACCCCATGTATTCTCTATCCACTTCTCTGGATATAACTCTCTCTGCATTATAGTTCTTGAAAGATTCCTTCAATTTCTACAAATCGAATTTGAAACCAAATTGGATATTGTTGATACGACTTGTAAAAGTTAAGGCGGTGCATAAATCTCAGTGACGTTCTATTTAAAAAATTGAAAGAAAAACAAAATCAAAATAAGAAGGATTAATTACATATTACCATCCGAATTATGGAGGCGTTTTCACTTTTATACCGAAGTATGAAATTCTAACATTTAGGTACCTGAACTTGTCCGCCTTGTTTAATTGTGGAAATGATAGTGGTCTCCTCTCTCTGTCTCTCTCTCTCTCTTTTTTCTTGCCGCCGCCTAGGGTTTTGATTTCCAGTCAAATCGGTGACGATTCTTTTTTGAGAGGCGTTCAAGGCTGTACTCTAGCACGCATCGGGCTATAGCTTTGGCTCTTTGTTCTCCTTGGCCTCTGGGTTCTCAATGGTGGATACAAGATTGGCGAGATGCATGGTTGCTGTGAAGGTGTTACTGCTTTGGCAAAGGTCAGCACGATCGGTGTCAATCGAATTAGGAAGCCTTGGCAGATGCTATAGGCTTCTAGAGCTGATGATCCATGGCGGAAACAGCTTGGATTAAGGAATCCCAAATCGGATCTGCAGAATGCTAGGTTATTGGTGGGCTCAGCTTTTCTAAGGGTTGCAAGCTCGGTGCAAGTCTGGTATCCGATGGTAGACGTCGGGTTCTTGGGGCTTATCAGGGGGGAAACGAAGGCGCAGATTCCTTTCCGGTTTGTAACTGGAGCTCAGGCGACAACTCTTGGTGTCGGCGGCGATCTGGTGGGTAGGGAACTGTTTGTTCTGGGTGTCCACAGCAGTTGGCTATGGGACGTGGACTTGGGCCTCATGGTCTTCTCTTGGATCAGACTACTAGGGCCCTTTCTCATTTTAGGTTGGTGGATCGTAGAGCTAGATCTCGGGGTAACCTCCTCTGTGTAGGATGGTTCCGGGCTCTTGGAATAAAATGCTAGAATTAGGGCTCTCCTAATTCTTCCTGTCATATTCTAGTTTTCAGTTTTAGTTTCAATTTGAGTAGACTCATGGTAGTTTCGGTAGGTTGCTTTAGAGCACCCTTGCATGACATTCATTCTCGTGCCCTTGCGGGCATGTCATGTTGTAATTGTCATTTCTTTTCGATTTATTAAAGACTTGACGTCCATTCCATCAAAAAAAAAAAAAGTACCTGAACTTACTTCCGTTAGACATATTCATACCCGGGGTTAAAAACTCCGTTACAAAAATCTGTCATTAACCTGTGTGTCAGTTAACTCATGATGTGGCACTTCCTAATATTTGAAATAAATAAAGTGCCAATTCATAAAGGCAAGTGTCACGTAAATATCATCTTCTGATTTAGGGAGCAACACCCAGTACATTTCAAATGGAACATGAATCATGAAGCAGGAAAAGCTAAAGTCAGATTTTGAAAGGAGAATTTGGCCAAACATTGACATTAGAGAAGACCCATATGCGGAACCGACTAGCCGGTCACCTCAATTGTCTCAATAGCGCCACCACCACCGCGGCGGCCGCAACCTCTACTTTCGGCATGACTCTCTCTCCCTAACCAATTTCAGTTTTCGATTTAAAATTTGAAATCTCATATCTAAAGTAGAAAATTATGTACCTATAATGAAATCTAGCTTGTAGGAGATGATCCATTTCGAGTTTCGATCTACTCTAAAACTGTAGCACTGAGTCATAACTTGCCTCAACAAGCTCTTGGATAGCCGCGAAACTCTAGCTAGCCATGTCCACTGCAGAGCTCAAGTCCAGTGCCCGAAAACTTACCCACAACTCCGCTACGATCCTAAGCGAGATCACCGTTGGGTCATTATTTTTGAAGTCGTTGATGAACCTTTAGCAATCGAGCAACAGTGCTCCAGCTCGCAATCCACCTTGCCTCTCCACCCCAATCGGAGTATGCAGCCATTAGAATTGTAAAATTAGAAGTCTTTAGTTAAAGGAGGATGGGAGGAAAAGAGGAATTAGATTAGGGTAGGAACTGGGTTTGGGATCGGTCGACTGAGAACAACTAGAAGGGAAGGGAAGGCTCAAAACCCATCTAATATATTTTGAATTTTTTATAACTGTTTATTTATTTTCTTGAGTTTATCAAATACTAGCCTTCCTGAATGCGCGTGCGGAAAGGCCGTGCTCGCACATGCATATGTCTTTTTTCGTCATGAAGTACCCTGAGCTAATATAGTGGTATCTACCAAAACTTACACGTGACTTGATGAGAACGTGCAGAAGGGCCGCGCTCAAGCTTGTGAAATATCGTTTTTAAAGTTTATAGATTGGCATGTCTCGTGAACGACCAATTATTCTACTTTGAGTTGTAATCCTCTTCTGTCAATCCTTTATGAAAACAGACAATAATAAGTATGCTCACTTAATATAGCCTAGTGTTTGGGTATTTGATCAACATCTAGTCTTCCTACACGCGGGTGCGCTCATGCCTGTAAATTATCGCTTTCAAATTGTGAAGACTGACATGTCTCTTGAAAGGCTAATTATTCTACTTTGATATGTGATCATTTTCTTTTGGTCATACTCAAATGTACAATATATAAGTGTGCTCACTTAATAAAGCCTAATTTAACAGAGCTCCAATAATAAAATGGAAAATGATTCTAGGCCTTATTAAGGCCTAAGATTTTAGGCCTCAAATCTATGTGGCATGTCAAATCATTTAGACACATCACATATTAAAAATCTTATGCCATGTAATACTTAAGTATAAAGACCATCTTATCATTTGATCCATTTCAAACAATGACTCTAATAAATTTCAGTTTTTCATTGAAAAATAAAACTATTTTAGCTTTCCTTCTTCCAAATATCTAATTAAATATAAAAAATATAACATCAAAATAACATTATATTATATATTTATAATACATGTATATTATAAAAAAAAATACATGTATATTATATAAATAATCTGTATGTAAATCATTTAGAGAAATTATTTGTATATAAATTATTTTTTGGACGAATTATAGAAAGTTTTGATGAATTATATATGAATTATCTTATATTAGTGTTTTCTTTTTGATGAATTATAATTGTTTTTTGGACGAATTAAGGTTACGGTTAGAGTTTATTTGACAAAACTAATTATTATTTAAAAAAAGTTAATCTTCATATTGTTGTAAGAAACATTCCATAAATATACATAATTAGTGGTTGCTATTAATATGTAATATTTGTTTCCATTACCTAATAAAGTACAGTAATATCATTGATTCACCCCTTAAAATATAAAAGGAAATAGTTGGTAATGCAATGTTTTGATTTGGCAAGATATATTATGTGGAATTGAAAATAAATATTTTTATTTACTTACATGGCATGACACATAGGATTAAGACCATAAATTTTAGGCCTTATTAAGACCCTCTAACACTACCCTAATACAATATAGAGAAAATCATAGATAGAAAACTTTATGATATGCTAAGCATTAAAAAAAAAAAACTGAACCATATAATTATGGCAGTCAAGCTCCCAATACAGAAAATATAAATAAATTGTGGAACTTCATTAGTAATATATTAAAATTGTATTCGGTTGCAGGTCTTTCTTCCAAACACATGTGATTCCGGAAGATGTATGAATTTTCTCTCTATGCATGCGCGAAATGGCCACACTCGTGCGTGCGTTTATATCCTAGTATTTATGCTAGCGTGCGAAAGAGGTACGCATGACGCGTGCGTATTATTATTTTTTGTTTTGAGTTGTACTTACGGTAAATGTTTGTCTTGATTGTATTCTATTTCGGACAAACTGAATGGTCAAAACATGTGAAAATGAAATTGGGAAATCACAAAATTGAGCAGTTAGACTCATTTGACATTATCAACTGTATAAAAAATAGTGTCAACTTCTACTGTATGTATGAAGAAATGAAAACTTGTTAACTGCTAATGAAATCAACCTCTCAACCATAGTATTCAAGCATCTTACAGTGACACTATGAAAAAGAAAAAGGAGGACTTCATGTCTACACATGCAGCAAAATGTGTGAAGACACAATTTCACTTTCAAATCAAACCTTGGCTGAATCCATCAATTGTACGTGAACCATCAACTTTGAACTTGAACAAAGAAAAAACAGTAACCATCTAAGATCTCGACCTGAGTAAGCTAACCAACAACAGAACGTGTATTTGTCTCCTGTAATTAATCAATGAATCCCATCAAAAATCTCTATTAAAACCCTTTCAAAATAGCTCTAGTATTGAAACCCTTTTAAAATAGTTGCAGCAATCCTCTTAGAACTAAGACGATCATAATAATGCATACCTCATTTTGGGCAGCTAGTCTCTTGGGCCTCTAAGAAATACGATCATCATAATATTGAATCTAATGTTCAATATTCCTGCAAAGTTAGGAAGGAAAAAAACAGTAAGATCACAAATCCTAAAATCTTTTAGAAAATTGTACACTTCCACGTACACTGTATGGCCTTGTATATATGTTAATGTGAGAATCGAAGAACAATCTATTTAGTTTCCAAGACGTGCATCATCCATATACTCCACTTCTGTTTAGCATTGAATCAGTTATAATATTCAGATCCCAATTTCCATATTTGAGAAGCAAACACATACAGGGCGAGAGAGATAATGCCCTCAGCCACGTCTCTATCCTCTGCACTTCTGGACTTTACTTTGCGTTAATGTAAGTCTATGTATCCAACTATTCATAATCGCATGATGAAAACGGAAAACATAAATAAATACAACTTCTATTGAAAACCATCCGAATCTGAAAGAACAGAAAACAACAAAAACATAAAACACATACAAAAACATCAAGACATTATTCCGGCAACTTGTGCAAGAAACCCAACATAAATATCTACTCACCTGGCCGGTTAGAACCCCTTATGACTTCCAAATCTTCAATACTTTCAGAAAAAGAAGGAAAAAAAGAGTTAGACCTGGAGTTCAGATATCAAATCTGTGATATGGAAAACTGCATAAGCATACCTTACCTTTATATTTGTGCAGTCTTTGTGCTTTTGTTTAAGTCGTGACCCTGCAAAAGCAAAAAATTGAAACCATGAAAATTAATAATCTATCATTCCCATTCATAGGAAATCATTTGCATGCTAACCCAAATGGTATAAAGTAAAAGCTTCAACCACAAAGTGGATCACGATTCATCATACAATGTGGAGGAGGATATCTATGATTCCCGTGGAAGCATAAAATGCAATTCTCACTTCACCTCTTATATATGTCAACGTTGCCATCTTGCCACTATATCTATCTACAAAGATTTCATCTCGCGATCGAGCCTCTCGCATTGATCGAAAAGAGTGCAGTGGAACATTTTGAAGAAAGAGAGAACTCGAGAAGAAGAAAACCATGATTGCGAATGCAGAAGTTTGAGGGACAGAAGAAAACTGCTCTAGAGTGGTTTCTATCTTTCTATTGTTGAAGGTTTACTCTTTTACCCTCTTTGATTAAATATCTCTACGTTAAACAATTAATAAACAAAAGGCATTCGGAGGGTATCTAAAAGTTTAGCAGTTTTTACAGTTCTGGCAAATGTAAAAAGTGGAGAAGATATACTTGCACGTAAATAGGAGGAAGAGACAGGTGCACGTAAAGTGGAAAAATTCTAGCTAATCAATGTATAACTGCTATTTTGAAATTTTATCTATGTATTCCTTTTTTATTGAATTTTGTCTTTTTTACCCTTCTTTTATATATTTCTAATTTGCTAGAATGGAGATGATCTAGAATGGTTTGGAGTAATATGTTGGAGATTGTGGCAATGGAGGAATGATAGGGTACATGGCAGATTTACAGGAGATGTTGTGGCTTTCGTTATGGCAGTTGAATGCTGGTGGGAGGTATGGAAGGGTAGTTGGAAAAAGGACGAGAAGGGGTTGAATTCAAATGAGTCAAATGTGAACAGAGGAGTGAAGGAGAGATGGAGACTACCAAGCCCTGGTAGGATCAAACTCAATGTTGATGGAGGATTGGATCAAAAAAATAGTTTGTTTGGAACAGGAGCAGTTTGTAGGGATGATCAAGGAGCTTGTATTGGGATATTGGCGACACCTGGGGTTGGTTTTCCTAGTCCTTATAGTTGCGAGATGATGGCTCTAAGAAATGGACTTCACTTTTGTGTTCAGGCTGGGTTCACTGATGTAGAGGTGGAATGTGATTCTCAAACTGTTGTTAACACTATTAATCTTGCAGAAGAAGACCTCAGCCCAGAAGGAGCAATAGTGGATGAGATAAGAACTTTTCTAAGTTATTTTCAGTTTTTTAGTTTGGGTTTTATCCCAAGGAGTAGTAATAATGCAGCATATTATGTGGCTAAATATGCGCTATTTCTGTACCATTCCATACCTATTGGTGGAGAATGGTTCCGGAATAGCTTAGTTATGTTTTAGTTGCCGATTTGTGTAATTGAATTGAGTTGGAGTGTGGTACTCTTCCCTATGAGGTAGGGTTTAACGAGGCCATATATGCTCCATTGATGTAAGTTTTACTCTATAATATGCATGACTCTTTTGATTAAAAAAAAAAAAAAATTTGCTAGAATGAATTTCAGGTAAGGGGATTTGCTGGAATTATGATAAATTTAATTAAGAGCAGTTCCATAAGGCAAATTGCCTTAATTAATAGAGATATGTGGCGGTGACACGTCATCAGTTAACTGCCAACACACAGGTTAATGACATATTTTTGTAACGGAGTTTTTAACCCCGGGTATGAACATGTCTAACGGAAGTAAGTTTAGGTACCCAAACGTTAGAATTTCATACTTGGGTATGAAAATGAAAGCGCCTCCATAGTTTGAGGGGTGATATGTAATTAATCCAAATAAGAACTCTTTAGCTAGACACTTAGGTACAAATGTACATACAGTATACCTAACTCAATAATGCAAATCCTATTCAGATTCAAAATCACCCAAAATGTGAGCTTAATTGATCAAATATTTCGGTCAACCATTGCATTTAGGTCGAGATGATAAAATGGTTATATTAAGAGCAAATGGTCTTTTATATTAATAGATCGTATTTGACAGAGTCGTGAAGTAGTGATCATATCTCTTACAAGGAAACCGAAAGTAAAGTACCCTTGTTAGGTTAGGAATCATCATTCAATCTATAGATATGAATCATTGACTCCTTAATGGGTTAGGAACTATGATCTAACATCTATTTAAACAAGTTCTGGTTTGGGGTTCCTCGAGATTCAAAATGCCGAATTTGAAACGCTGCAAGCAGCAAAAAGATGCCGCAAACCCGAAGAGGCGGAAAACTAATGGGTATTACTCAGTCCAAGATTTCAGCAGCGGCTCCGAGGGATACAACGAGTCGTTTTCTGCTCCGGTCGAGGTCAACCGGAGCTCTGACAACTTACGGAGGTCGGCTCGAGGTCGAGGTCGCCCGCAACTGCCGTCTTCGGTTGATTTATATGAAAAAAAGCAAGCTAGAGTTACGAAGAAAAAAGTGAAAAAATCAAACGGTGGAGATTGCGTGCATGATGAATGTGACAGAATTTCAAGTAACGTTTTCATGGACATGGAGCACATTGATTGCAAAAACAAGGAATGTGAATCGTCCGATGTGGAAAGTGGCCGGAAATCTGTGACCGGCGTGACTGTGGTGTGTAATGGCATGGAAGGAACATATGTGCCACACCTTCATATGGTTGCTTGCAAGTGTGGAACGTGTGGTGAGTCAAAGATGCAGAGCCTTGGTAAATGGGAATGGCACACAGGATGTAGAGCCAAAAAATGGAAGCATAGTGTGAAGGTGAAGGCCACAATGCTAACACTGGAACAATGGATTGCACAGTACCATGAACAAGGTTTAGATAAGCAGCAAATACGTAATGCCTTAGAACAAAAGTACAAGCCGATCGATGCGAAGTGGACAAGTGAAAGATGTGCGGTTTGTAGATGGGTTGAAGATTGGGAAGATAACAAGATGATCATTTGCAATAGGTGTCAAATAGCTGTGCACCAAGAATGCTATGGTGCAAAACATGTTCAGGATTTTACTTCATGGGTTTGTAGAGCATGTGAAACACCTGAGGTCATTAGAGAGTGTTGTCTATGTCCTGTGAAAGGAGGTGCTTTGAAGCCTACTGATGTGGATACATTGTGGGTACATGTTTCTTGTGCTTGGTTTCGGCCCGAAGTAGGGTTCCTGAATCATGAGAAGATGGAACCTGCTGTAGGAATCCTCAGAATCCCACCCACTAGTTTTCTGAAGCCTTGTGTGATTTGTACACAGACTCATGGTTCCTGCACCACATGTTGCAAATGTGACACTCATTTCCATGCAATCTGTGCATCAAGAGCAGGCTACAGCATGGAGTTGCATAGCCAGCTGAAGAATGGGAAGCAAGTAACAACTAAGTTGATATATTGTGCTGTGCACAGGACCCCCAATCCAGAAGCTGTTATCGTCATTCGTACTCCTTGGGCTGTTTTTGCTGCTAAAAGCTTGCTTCAAAACGAGAAAGGTTTCTTCAGGGCTTCGAGGGTGCCCTCATCAAACAAGACTGAAGCTCCAGAACCTTCAACCTCCTTAGAGTCTTATGAGTTAGAAGAACCGCTCTCTGCTGCAAAATGCCGAGCAAGTTTTAAGGGAGGTGAGCGGCTACCAATTATTCATAGACCAAGGGGAGCAACACATCATTCTTTAGACGTAATAGACAGCTTGAACACACATAAACTAGTTGAATATGATTCTAAAGCTTTTTCTTCCTTCAAGGATCGGCTTTCCCACTTGCAGAAAACCGAAGCTCACCGGGTTTGTTTTGGTAAATCTGGAATACATAAATGGGGACTATTTGCACGTAGGAACATACAACAAGGAGAAATGGTTATCGAGTATCGAGGTGAGCAAGTAAGAGGCACCGTTGCAGATGTGAGGGAAGCAAGGTACAGGCGACAAGGCAAAGATTGCTATCTTTTCAAAATCAGCGAGGAAGTAGTTATTGATGCTACATGTAAAGGAAATATAGCAAGGTTGATTAACCATTCGTGCATGCCAAATTGCTATTCAAGGATCATCAGTGTGGGTGAGCAGAACCGAGTAGTTCTCATTGCCAAGACTAATGTTTCGGAAGGTGAAGAACTAACTTACGATTACTTGTTTGAGCCGGATGAACGTGACGAGCTGAGAGTTCCCTGTCTATGTAAAGCTCCCAACTGTAGAAAATTCTTGTGTTAGTTCACACTTCAAAAGTTCAAAGTACATTTTTTGGTGCTCCCATATCATCTCTTTCCGGAGGTCTGACCACTTCTAACCATTGACAGAAAGGAAAAAAAAAATCTCAACTCCTTGAGCTTGTAGTTCTTTACTATGTATATATCTACGGCCATTTTTGTTGTATTATAAATTTATAACCATATCAGAATAAAATTTATGAATTAGCCTTGTGACATGAGCTAGAGCTATATGTTTATAACCATTTTTGGGCATTCTTCATACTATTCTTGACTTGGCTTTTCTGTGTAGGTTTAGAAGTTAGAAACCACTGCTGGGATAGATTTCAAGAGAACAATACAGGTAGTTTGTACAAATACTCATAGAATCCTTCCTTTTCTGCGTAGCAGTGGAATGTGTTCGGATTTGGTTCATGATCATGTCTTTGTAGGTGTTTATAGCTCAGAAGCTGTCACTCTAGCCATATTCCTGAATGGGACTCTCAAACTTTTGAATGCTGAACCTCTGTTGCAGATGCAACATTTTCTCAGCCGTATATCCTCTAGTTCCAACTTCCAACCTTTATCAGGAAACCTTAAAACACTACTAAAATCATCTGTGGTATTCCTAATATATATACTTACAAGTTTTATACCGCTAAGACCACCACACACTCTTTATACTTTATAGAGTTAGGCTAGGATTATTTATCCATAAATCACATGCCAAAGCACAAGAAGTGAATTCTAATATTAATCGTGGATATTGATCATGATTATTGATTAGTATTAGGTATTATATATAACTTATAGGACAAGGAAATCTAACAGTATCCTATTGGAATTTGGCTAGATCTTAGACTTGCTGAACATTATCCTGTAGATATATATTAGGATTCTTTACCTTGACGAGTTGCAGAGGATGCAAGAGTTGCAGAGGGGAGGGACTACGAGACCTTAGTCAACTACCGTTGCTTCAAAAGGTATTTATCTTGGTTTCATGAAATCATGAACGTATCTCTGTGCTAGAACATACCATGTATCTGAGTATCTCTATGGTTTTGTATCCAATTTATAGCATGCATGAAATAGATTTGAAGAAATTGGGGGTGATTGTTCTGCACATCCCATCCTCTGGTAATACCTAGGTACAATAGCCTTTTGTTTCTCATGCTTTGGATGGAGCTGAATTGATCAGTTGCAATTTCAGTACACCTAAAATTGTTTGTTTATGGAACAAAAGGCATCAAGCAAGTGTTATTTCGTCTCCCTAAATTGTGAAGAATCTATCAATTATGGACGAATTTCACAGTCCAAAAGACCTTAAAAGTTGAGTCCTTGCCTTCAGCAAAAATACAAGAGAAGCTAGTCCCACATCGCCTAGCAGGAGCTAACATCTTGGTTTATATAAGCTGACCATACATCAAATATCGCCGAGCTTGGTAACGCGAGCTTGTAACCGAGCGGGGGCGACAAGGTTGCGGAACATTGGCTTTGCGCTAGCGGGTCGGGTTCGGTCTGGCTTTATTCTGACCCGCCCGTTTCAAGCGAAGAGTTGGGCTGTGTGGCTTGGGTGAAGGCTCCGGGTCACACAGTCCTTAGAGGGGAGAGCAATGCGTGAGGCTGGTTTCACAGAGCAGCGACTACCTCCCGCTCCTTGCAGTGAAAGGATAACGGGTCGGTGCCACCCGGATCCACCATGGCCTGCTAGACTCTGCCAATCGGACCCCAATTTTTTTTTTTAGTTCATTCTTGTTTCTTCCTCCTCTGTGTTTGCTGATATCTTTCTGCGTTGCAGTAGAATGTGTTGGCTTGTAGGAGTGGGTGGTCTCTCACTCGGAAGTCCCGGCCTCTAGGCATATTCCGGTCTCTAACCTAGAAGCTGTCACTCTTGCCATATGCTCATAATGTCACAACATATTTTTGGTCAAAATAGTTTTTGATAGCTGATTGTAAGCTGGATATTTCCGATTTTGCATTTGTTCTCTGAAAGTTGATATTCACTATTGTTCAAGATGATTTCCCTGCTGCTTTCTTATTGTTATTGTTTGCATGCATTATGACATCGTGTGTCAACCTGATCAAAATCTTTGTGTATAGGTTTCTAACTAATGCTGTCATTGCTGTGTAATGAACTAGGAGGGAAATGTTTTGTAGATTGTAGAAGGATCATCGTCGAGGAGCTTAATGATGTGCTCACTCTCACTTTGCCATTTGCTCCTTTTAATGAACTAGGTTTATGTTTTCAATTGTTCTGTAATTTAGGTTGCTAGCTGATAATCTGATGCCATTTTCTTACTACTCATGTTGCAATAAAAGCAAGTGCTGCGCCGTTTATGAGTATACTACCAGGGTCAGAGGTTTCAACCAATTTCTGATTGAAGTATTACAGATGATCTGATGATGCAAACTGAATGCTGATATAAAATAAAGTCATAAACAGGACAAAAACTATATGATTGTGGGCAATAAGGCGTTGAATTAATTATAAATCAGATCATCTCAACTAGCACCACAACTCTGTTATCATCAGTGCAAAGTGTGGCTTTCAAGTTTCAAGCATGTAATGCAAAATGCTGTTTCATGAGTCATGACTCATATATATCAACCCTTGGGGCCTTGACAGATTTGCTTGAGCTTCTATTCCCTTGCAACGTTGTTACATAAAAGAATTTTTCAAGCAACTCTAGATTAATCACAATGAAAACTCAACAAACCGCTTTTAAGAAGAGCAAAATTCGTATTCTCGTTATTCATTTTCACAAAAATGATTGATAAATCTTTCCACAAGGATGTTATTTTTTTCTTTCGAGAGTTTTGAGTAGTTAAAATCTGCAAATTCTCTTCTAACAGAAAAAATCAACAATTTAATAAAAACCAGAAGTGCAAAATAAGGAAAATAGAGCATAAAGTTTGGGGTCAATAATTGAAATATCTAATATTACAGGGACTTCTTCCCAAAAAGAAATAATTTTCAGGGACTTAAAAGGAAAAGAAGAGTCCAGAATCCCTATTAATGTTAAGCGGGCGAGTCCCCCAGGAAAGGAAGAAGAAAGGAATTCAAAATTTGAAACACAAACAGAGACTGTGAGAAAAGCGATGGCGACGAAATCGAACATGAAGGGTTTCTACAAGCAGAAGAAGACCGGTATCTCCAAGAAGAAGGCCTCCCCCTCCGCCTCTCTCGGCTCCAAAGTCACTCAACCCTCCGCCCTCATCTCCCACGCCGCTCCTGATCTCAAAGGTATCCCTATCTATCTACTCATCCCTGTCCCTCCTTTCGCTTTCAATTTTCGAATCCGAGTAATGTTAGGGTTTCGTTTGGGTTAGGGTTTAATTTTTCAACTTTTTATTTGTGTAAATTTTGTTTATTCTTTGCGTGATTTTGTTTAATTCATGCTTGTTTTATTTTTTATGATTAGATGATTATGATGCGCAAGAGGAGCTGCTGAGGCAGTTTGATCTGAACACGGCATACGGACCGTGCCTTGGGATTACTAGGCTGGCGCGGTGGGAGCGTGCTTGCAGGCTGGGGATGGATCCTCCGAAAGAAGTGGAGAGTCTTTTGAAAGGTGGCAAGGTTAGGCTCGATTCCTTGTGGGATGGTCGCATTTAGGAGTGGAGCTTGCTGTGGTATTAGAGGTGAGATGTTTCAGCATCTTGCCGAAACTTAGGGGGTTTGTTTTACTATGTACTCGAGTGCTGTATGCAGATTCTAGTATGTTTAGTTTTTATCTAATGTGATGTTGTGATGTGGTTTGGAGTTAATGGAAGCATGCGGTGTTTGGCTGGAACGTGCTTTTGATTTGTAATGTACTCAACTTGTTTATGCTATCATGTCGTTTCATTTTCATCGACAATTAGAAGTTGTCTTTGTTTGTTCAATCTGAAGTATGACTTACCTGGCTGTGTTGGGGCTTAGAGTTGGAGAAAGCATTTAGCATCAGGCTGAAACTTGCTTTTGTTTTATAATGGACTCAATTACTATATACTGATCCCAATCCTGTTGTGAGTAGAATGATCTAGTTTTGCATCCATAAGAAACTTTTTGATGTTATCAAAAATCTCCCCCTCAGAGGCCAAGGCCTCAACATGATCCTAAGAGTTGATGGCAATAGCTAAAGCTTCACTTAGTGAGCTTTTTGCAGTGCAATTGTCGTACCTTTGTCAAGCCTGTTTCTGTGATTACTTCCCTTGGTTGTTTTCTTGCATATGTTGCTCTAATTGTTTTTCAGTGTGTGAGTTAAACATTCCCTTGGTTTCCTATAAATTTTTTAGTCTGTGTTTAACTCAGAAGCGAGGCTTTTGATTTGGCAATATTGAGTGCTATACGTTCTGTTATCAATAGTTTTATTCTTGGTCAGAATTGTACCACCAATATGAGAGTCTAAACTTCTAATTTCCTACCACTGCTGACCTTACCACCACTTGAAGCTGTATATTACCTTGTCCTAGAAAGCTATAGTTCAGTGGTTTTTCTCAAGAACTTTGCAAATATGTTGTTGCTCTATTTGCTCTATTGCTTTTCTTTTGAATGGGATTCTTGGGGATTTTTGAATTTTGAGCTGATAATGTACTTTGTACGGAAAACCAATCTGTTTTCCAAGCAAGAATGAGGTTCTACATCTAAATCCTTTTTTTGTCTTGGTCATAGTTTGAATCTTTGAAGTTGGAGGACTTTTAACATGAACTGTGGTTTATCTAAATGGAATCAATTGTGTAGAGAGCAGTCTTTCTTCAAGGTTTTAAGCTTTTAAAGGGATAAAGGTTTACCGTGCTTCTAGCACAAAACTATGGAACACCTCGTCCCTCTATCTTCAGCTGCAAGTTTATACTAGAGCTAGGTGGTTTCTGAGAAATCACCCCGGCTGCCAGATCAATGCTTTCAAAATTCAGATGCTAAATTTCTAGTGTTCTTCTATGATCGTTTTGATTTGTTTCACTTGTAACAGTGCAACGGATTCTTTTACATATACTGGTTCTGTCATGGTAGAGTGATCCTAGATTATGGTTGGTTTAAGAATATAGTACTAAGAGATTGTTAAGAGTAATCAAACTAAAGACTACCATGGGCGTGGAATAAACTTGGTGCTGGAAGAGCGCAGATAACTCTAATAAAACAAGGCTAAAGCTACATGATGAACTTGTATGAAAAAAAACTGTAAATATGCTTCACACAAGTAGTTTCTTTCTAGGTTCTAAATTTTCCTCCAAATTTATCTCTTCGTAGATCACATCTTTGAACATGTTCAACTCCACCTCTTCAAAAACCGGCAATCTCTTGTGTTTCCTTGTGTCACCGAAGTACTCCTTGTGCAGCTTTCTGAACTCCTTCTCGTCTTTCTTCGACATAATGTGATCCTTCGACGGAGACCATCTCAAAGCTAGAGTAGTAGTTGACTTCGACTGCGCATTCGAAGAAGACGGTATGGTTGGTGAAAGTTGCGATCGTGCCACAAACTTGGTATCGTTGATGTCCTTGGTTTTCCTCCTGCTATGTTTCCCCCTTGGCATATCTATTAGAGATTGCTTGCTGCTTAACGTTGTTATGATTTGTCCTTGGCTTCTTCGTGCTTTTGTGTACGTTTGTAATGCGGTTTTCTTATGATGTTTGGTCGTGTGTCTATATATAGAAGAAGAGGGGCATGGATTATCCTATTTAAAATTGGTTTTGAATTTGGTAGTGAACATTATTTATTTGGAAAGTAAATTATATTCTCACTTTGAAAGGGATTACGGATTCTGTAACCAAAAAAAAAGAAAAAAAAAGAAAGGGATTACGGATTGATCTTCATTCAATCACAAACTTAAAATTCAATCAATTCAATCAAGTTTTTCTTTTCTTTTTAGGGTTTTAAATTATTTAATTTATACCCGTTAAAAACCTAACCCGACCCGGCCCACTTTCATTCTCTGTAAACACACAAGTACTCAACTCACTACTCCCTCGGTCTCAATCACTCTCTTCTCAGACTCTGAAATTCCCAAAACCCTTTTGGCGAGTGGAGCTCACGAATCGCCTTGAATTCGAGGTATGCCTACCCAACAATCCCCAATTCCCTGAACCCTAAATCACACATCTGTTATACTTCTTTGTAAAGTTCAAGTCTTTAGGGTTCTTTGAGTAGATAATTGGGTTTAAGCTTTTGGGTGTCTGAGGTTTTACCGTTTTAGTCATATGAATCTTGCTTCATGTTGGGTTGGTTTAGTAGTACCTTATTCTTTTGGTGATTATTGTCAATTTGTGTTATTAGGGTACAAAGAGGCCTCTGTTTGAATTTGAATTGCTTGGTTGGTCTAAATTGTGCAAAATTGATGTTAAGGGTCAAGGTATGAATCCCAGATAATGTTTATGTGGGACTGTGGGAGTGGATTTCGGTTTAGTTTCTTTATAGGTGTGATTATAAGATTGTTCTCGGTTGCTCATGTGATTTTGATGTTAAAAACAAGTCGAGCGATTTTGGCAGTAAAACTAGAATTTGTGCGAATCAGTATGTTGTGAGTTGAAATCATGAGAAGGATGCATCTTTTAAAGCGGAATTACACAAAACTGCTCATCATCAAAGTTATAATGTTTCTACACTAGCATTACTGAACTCAGCACTACATCAGACTTATGAATGAATACAGTTAATGGGTTCTCATCATTGCATCCCCTGCAATTTTAAAGTTCTGTTGATATTTGCGTGCTCCCTTCTTTCCAGGCGTAACCTGATTTTCTTGACTTCTATTATGTAGGCAATTTAATATGTAAATATTCCACAATGACCTGTTGAATTTATGAAGTAAGGTGTATTCTAATAATGAAGTGATGACTAAATGACTATGCAGGTCCATTGTGTCTCTGTATCTGTTAAAGACTGCTGAAGAAGAGATTGACATTGCATTGTGATGGTGGATGCGTGGTGGTCCCTGTTAGCGGCTATCCCTGCAGTGGTTGCAGGACAAGCATATCGGGTCAAGAAAAGGCGCACTGAAGAACAGAGATTAAAGAGTGCTAGGGGAAGGGAGAAGAGTTCTGATGAGATTTTTGTCTGTGAGAGGGTATGCACATCAAAGAGAATGCTCAAAAAGGTAGGTGCATTCTCAAAGGACCCTATTCCTGATACGTGTGTTACTGTTTGTGGTGTCTCTGAGCTTGATGCATGCGCTGATGCATGTGCACGCACTGTTTGCGTGAACCAACACCAAGTGCCCAATTGGAATGACATCTGCCTTCGGAGATGCCAGAGTGAATGTCTAAAACTCTCGACCTCCAGTTCTTCGTAGGACATCCTATTTTGATTTGAAGGAGAGGTGTGTATAACATGTTGAATTATCATAGTGTCAGCTAATCCCATTTCGGATATGTAAGATCTGATTGGTTATCAATATTAAACTTCCGAGCGTGAACTAGATATTTGATCCTGGAATTTACTTTAAGGCTTCTTTGTTGCACAAACTTGGTTGGTTTTGCTTAGAGATTAGTCTTTTTGGTGAAAGGACCCCTTTCTGTCTATTTTGATAAAAATGAAAAGATGAAAAGAACTGTCCTTTTCTGCTTTTTATTCATCCATCTGGAGCTTTCCATCATTTATCATCATTTGCTTATTGATTAAGTAGCAAAACCATCCATTTCCAAGAGAATTTGCGATGTTACAATGAAAAGGCTCTCAAAGCCGAAGCTTTACCCTTCACAAATACAGCACATAAATGATTAAAGCTCTGCGCTAGTCTCATCATTGGTAACAACTTCCTTTACCTTCTCTGCTGTCTTGTGCACAGCATCAGCGGCTGTTTTAGCTGATTCCTCTACTGTATGTTTGCTTGTTTCGAAACTCTTCTGAGCTGCGTCTTTCATCTTCTCTCCCACGCCTTCCTCAGTTTCGTCCTTTTTATCATCCCCCCTGAAACTGATTCAACAATTTAGAAGCTTGGCTTTGAAAAATCATCATAACTCAGCAAAACCAAAATACAGAATCCTTACTTTCGAAACCTACTTTCGAAAGAAGGACAAACTTTGTTAAATGTTCTCAATGTTCCCAGATTATTATCCCACACACTATAAGGAGTACAAGATAACAAATCGATATGTTGGGACACCATTGTCACACAATTTTGCGATATCGGTTTATGATACTGAAACACTATACTTACTCTATAGATGGAGGCATAAACTGCATTTGCATATCTGCTATGGTGGTTTTCATCTTATCCCAGGCAGCTTGATGAGACTTTTGCAGCATAGAGACCGTGTCTTGCAGCACAGACAGTGTCCTTGTAAAATAGGTTTGCTCTTCCTCATTCTGTTCTTCTCCGATTGTTCTCGGAATCTGAAGTGAAACGATGATGAACCAGAAGAGGAGAAGTGCAGTTCTCCTGCTAAATTTGTCCATGCCACTAAAATTGGAGGTTTAAAATAGGAGCTCAAATGGGACATATCAATATCAAATATCAGGGTGTTGTCTGAAATTTGAACACTTTGTAGGCTTGTAGCTAGTTACATATGTAAGGTAACGTGTAGTGTGCTTCTTGTATCTAGGATTCAGAATTTGAATCTGTCAATCATGGCTGAGATTAAATGGAAATGTAGGCATAGCAGTTTATGGCTTGCAATTTATATTTGACCAAGTGCAGTAACTAATCATGTGGATCTCTGGCATGTTAATCTGATCTCAGTCGCACACTTCTGGCTAAATCCCCTTTTTGCATATTAGAAATCTTTTCCCGACAAAATTGTCGTCAGGAGTTTGTCTTTTACAGACAGTCGGGACCTTTTTGGTAAATCTTTTTAAAAATGATTCTCAAAAATAATTTTAAAAATCAAAATGAGAAAATGAAATCGTAATTTTTAATTTTGAAAATGTATTTGGTAGTTTCTTGCAAAAAGTATTTTCTATATTTTCTAAACTAGGAGAATGAATAAGTGAAATACGTCAAATTGATTTGTAAAAGTAGAAAACATTTTCATTTTTTATATTCTACATTTTGAGAATGTTTCACATAGCATATTTTCAATTACAAAATGAAAATACAAGCATGAAAACGTTACCGGACGCCACCTTACTTTTTCCCACAAATTTTTGTATATGATTTTTGTTGACAATTCAATCTTTAGGAGATGTTTTTTGGTTTCCTAAACAATGACGGTAAACAATGCCACATGTTTTGCCGATGAAAATAATGTCGGGATAAGATTTTATTCTTATCTTAGAGTGAAATCTCTGACAAAAATTTCTTCTCTAACCTGGACGAATTTACTGTTTTAATCTTACGACCTCAGGTAATTACATATGTATGATTTAAGAACCTTTGTCGAGTGTAACAGCCCACAATACGCATATCAATGTCTGTTTTCCGCCCTCACAGTTTGTTCATGGATTCCCAACCTAAAATGCGTCTCATTATGGAGAGATGTATTTGCACATATAAAACACACCATTTCCCTCGTTGAGCGATGTAGGATCTCACAATTTACACCCCCTTAAAGGGTCTAACATCCTTGTCTGCACATTTTCGACCGATGAGTGGTTCTAATGTATACCATTTGCAACAGCTTATGAATATAGCGAATACTATCCGTTTTAGGCCTGCCCTCATGGTTTTGTTCTTGGGTTCCCAACCCAAAACACGTTTCACTATTAGAGGGAGGGGTGTTTGCACATATAAAGCCAGTGCTCTAAAAAGCGGCGCCCAGGTTCTATGCAGCAACAAAACGCCTAGTTTTTTGACAATTTGGGAACCCCCTCAAAGAAGGGAGCTAAAGAAGGTGGCCAGCTATTGTATTATCATTTGTTCACTTATGAAAGATCGATAATCATAAGCTCTAGCTAGCAATCCTTGTCCTTATCTTTGTTTAACAAAACCTAGAAAATTTAATGTTCATGGATATAATTATAAATTGGTTTGTGTTATTCACACACCCTATTATGTTATTCATACACCCCATCTATGATAAGAGCCAATCATGAAACATATTCAAGTGGGGAAATTGTAAATAAAACTGGAATGTGTGGATAGAAAAATTGATAGGTTTTGTTAATAACATAAAATTGTGTGTTAAAAACATGAACCTTTTTCAATACTATATTTCATAATATTTCAAATACAGGCCGGCTTTGGAAACGGGTAGAGGCCCAAACCGATTTTCAACCGACCCGCCTCTATCCTTATAAATCCCAAATCGTTTCCATAAATCAGAATTGAAATTCCCTTGGACCTGAAAAAGAGGGTTCCAAATTCCAGTCTAGGTATCCGTCACCGTCTCTGCTCGCTCGTTAAACATGTCCGGCGAAGAGGAAGAGAACGCCGCCGAGCTCAAAATCGGAGACGGTAAACTGTCCTCTCCTTTATTTCCAGATATGTAATTGTATAGATCGGTAATTATTGAGAAAGGTCTGGGTTTTTTGGGCAGAGTTTCTCAAGGCCAAGTGTTTGATGAACTGCGAGGTTTCTCTGATTCTTGAGCACAAGTTCGAGCAGCTTCAGCAGATGTCTGATGATCCCAGGAACCAAGTCTCCCAGTGAGTAATTGATCGGCTTTTTGGGTTTCAATCTTTGTGAAAGTTGCGAGCTTGATCAGTATTTTGAGATAGAGAAAATTGTTAATAATCTGTAACCCTATAATGGTTTGAACTGTTTTGTTTGTTAAGGAAATCTGATTAGGGTTTTGATTGGTTTTTGGTGTTTGTGTTACTTTTTGTAGGGTGTTTGAGAAGTCTCTACAGTATGTGAAGCGATTTAGCCGGTATAAGAATGCTGATGCTGTGAAGCAAGTGAGAGAGTATCCTTTTTCGGACTTGGATGTTGTTCAAGTTAGTTCATGGATATGCATGTTTCTTCTTCATTCATACACATGTACATTGCCCTAGCTTTTATATGCTATACTCGAAATTTTTCATGCTAGGGCATTGCAAGTTGCAATTAAGTTTTGTGTAGCATGCTTCTGGGGTTTGTGGGGTTTGGTTTTGTTTGGTTTTTCAATCAAGCCTGCAATTCCAACTTTAGAGGGAAGGATTTGTTCATGTGCTATTATACCTACGTTTTGATGTGTAGAGCTTAGGTAGCCCACTCATTTGCTTAGGGTGTACTAGCGATTACCAGATGGTTGGTTTTGTTAGTTACACTCTGAAACAGTAATTTCGTTATTCTGCTCTTCAAAATTTTGTTCTATCTGCTTCATGTGCTTTAGGAGTTGAACCTTAACTTAAATTCGAAATTCAGAATCCTCAGTAGATATCAGTTGACTGAGTTTGAGGTAATTGCCCAATCATATACAGTTAACTCTTGAGAACCTTTTCTTTCCATTTATAGCACAAGAATGTTATAAAATGTTGGATTGCTATCTGTTGTGCAGCTTTGTGTGCTTGGGAATCTCTGCCCTGAAACTGTTGAGGAGGCCATTGCTATGGTACCATCTATAAAGGTATGACTTGCTCCTATCACATTTTGTATGGTGTTTGTGATAATGATGGTGGGGAACTTGGGATATATGATAGTGTACATTTCTTATGTTAGTGAATGATGTAAGAAATGGTGTTTTAGCTGCATTGGTTAGAACATATGACTAGCATTCATGTTGGAAAAGAACAATTCTGAAGAACTGATTGTTTTTGGACAGTAAGGCAATCAGTATAGTACTGCAGTTTCAAAAACTACAGAATGAATCTTATTGATTTGGTTAAAAGTTTGAAAAAGAAAAAAACAAGTAGGGGGAGGGAAGGATACAATTAGATAAGACAGGTAAGATTCGAATTGATTCTTAGCTTCATTCTCATTCTAGTGGAAAGGAGAAAGGTTTGCTGTTTCTTCTGGACTCTATGCTGAGCATATTTACTTATTAACGATGCATTCCTGATGCAGGCAAAAGGACGGGTGCATGATGATGAGGTGATTGACAAAATGTTGAATGACATTGCAATGATCAAGAAATTTGATTAGAGGCTTATACTTCTGTCCTATGTTTTATAGCAATGTAGCTGAATATTTGGGTATTTGGCTATTGTAATCTGCCAGTGAAGCAAAACGTTTGAACTCTTGTTTGACCCTTTATATGGATCTTACCTTACTAATCTTGAATATCACTACCTATTGTTGAATATGTCCAGTGTTGCTTCATTGGTATTTGGTTTGTGATTCTTTTATTCCTTTGGCTTATTCTCTACTTTCCAGTAGAGAATGCCGATTGTGTCATGGCAATGATGTAGAAGTGTCACCAAATAGAGAACTATCGTCCTTTTTAACAGCTTTTGCTTCCTTATACCTGAGGACTTGGTGTTGTATCCTACATACGTATTAGCTGGTCCAATATTATCATTTATGTGACTTCGCTTCCAAAGTTAAAGGAAATTTTTGCAGCTCTAAACAATATTACATGGGAGAGTAATTTTTTTTACACATTGTAATTTTTTTAATACACAACTCTTCAATTTTCTGTGCTACAAATTCCTGATTTTCCTCTTTTACCCTTTTCTCACATCGTCTGAAGCTTTGTCTTTCTCTTCTCTCTTTCTTCTGCATCTGCAGCAATAGCGACATGTCTTGGTGTGCAATACCCTCTCCTTCCTTCTAGAGCTCTTTCTCCCTTATCTCACCGTTCTCTCCCTCTGATTTCTCTAGGACTAATCTTGTTATCTCTGGAATTGGTGGAAGCATTCAATTTGACAAACCTCATATGAACTCCCCGATAAGTTATGATCTAAACTTGAATATATAAGCCATTAAGCACTCACACCCTTGTTAGTTTCAGCAGGCTTTGCCAGTTATATATTCATTTCCGAGCTTCTTTTAGCTTTAGGAGGATGAATCTTCTGTCCTCTTTTCCTCTTTACATTCACTATAAGGATACAAAATGCTCGGTGTGGTAAGAGTATCATCAAAACATATGACCCCAATTAATAACATTTCTCTTTGCGAAATCCACACGGCAACTGTGGCCTGTGTAAGTTCAAACCACCATTTCAACTCTCCTCACGCTTACTGTTTGTTCATACCTCCCAGCACTTTTCCACCGCCACCAAAGATTTAAAGGTTTTAACCACCAAGCACTTGTAAACCTCTATCCACCCAACCGCCAAATCCTTGCCTGCATTTACTAATCACTTGTAAAACTCTGTCGAAATGATGAGGGTCTTGCCTCGTAGTCGTAGAAGCTCTGAACTAACTGCTCACTCGCCTTTCACACAACCATACGACTTAAAATAGACTCGCATACACTCTAGCATGACTTGTAGACTCATGGCGGAACATAACACATTCAAAATTCTTTACAGGCATGTTCAGAATTCTGAGCTCTACTCAATGAACAAAAATTAACCACTATCAATTGCCCTCTCATATGTATACAGTTTCAGCGGCTGGGATGAATCACCCTCATATCGATTGTACCGTGTCTTCTTTCCTAGAAGAAATACAAATTAAGATAAATAGCTTTGTTCGGCTGCCCCAGGAAAGGATTGCTCTTGTTGTACAAGAATAGCTTCCTCTGTCACGAGCCAGTTCCCGATGTTGGAATTTCTTTGATCAAAATGTTTTGAACAGCTCTGAAAAAGGAGATTTACACAACATTATTTTCAAAGAAACTTTAAGCATTACCCTACCACCTACTGAAGAGCATTTGAGTATGGTGCAAACAAATTTCACAAGCTTTTATATTCAAACAAAGTAGCACTGTTGACTTACCTGTGAACAAGTATATACTGTAAGTGTCATCCAGTTCCAGTTCTCCAGTGACTGTCTTTGGCAATCCTCCGCAGTTCCTTGTAGAAAATATAATAATGGAGGCATTAGCTGCATTTCATAGTGCCTTGATCCACCACACAATGCACATCTCCCAGGGTCGCCTTCGGCTTGTGTAGCTAGGATTGGATTTCCACCGTATGAATATCTGAAGTACATAACATATAATAAGAGATAATAAAGGCAATGGGGAGGTGAACAGCTGACATGAACACCAAATAAAATTGTGTACCAATTTAAGAAAACATATGAAAGATAAATGCACCAGATGCTTCAGAAAAACATTCCATACTTTAACTTCAGATAAAAGATGCATAATAACTATTGTCTTGTCAAAAGAGCAAAAGGAAACAACTTATTGACACCAGGGCTGGCAAATAAGGGGTAGTAATGAATCTTTATCAGAGGGAAACATATAAAGGGTTAGCTAGGAAAATTACTGCCTAGTCTTAAGCAACTACTCATCTCTTGGCATTAAAGATAAGTAAAGGAGGTTTGGGGGTGGGGTGGGGGAGAACAAAATGATGAATATTCCGTCCTAAATGAATCATCCTTGTGGTTATACCATATTCTCACAAAATCAATTTTAAAGAAAACTGAAAAAAAATCTCACACTCACAATGAATGTCACAAAATCAACTATCCCACACACGTCACAAAATCAAACATATCCATACATATGAACTTCATGCACTTTGAATCACATTGACCCTCAACAATAATCTCGAGTCCTTCACCACCAAATGTACAGGAAACTCCATAGTTTCTAACCAGACTGAAATTACAATTTGCATGTAAAATTCCATCAAATTTTAAAATTCATACCTGAAACATTGTTCTGGGTTTGCATCCAATCGTTTCTTAAACTTAAGGTATGTCCTGTCAGCTGTCAAAGCTTTATCATATTCATAGGCTTCCTCCGCCCATGTTTCACTTTGTGCATGATCATCCTCATCATTTGAGTTATTTTTAATGGAAAGTGATGAGTAGTTTGAACACATAGATGTAAGGTCCTTTGAAGATGGCTCTTCTTGGGTGTATAAATAAAAACAAGGCAGCACTGCAACAAGCACATATAAACATGTTAAAGCTCCAAAGAGAAACACACTAAAAATATTCAGATGCTAACCTCAGTTTTTATCCAAAAGAATGTTGACAAAGAGTTCTGACATGAGCTATTCTGATCAGTTCCTGAAGATACACCCAACTCCCAACAAAAAAAAATTACTCAAATACTAACTGTTAAGCGTACAAAAATCTTGCTGAACAGACACCAAAACATGGTTGTTCAAACTGACATGACTTTTAAACTCCAATGATGAAAATCCAAATTTTGTTACTGCATGTTTTTTAAACTCAAAAGGAAGAATAAAAGCCAATCTCTATGTCCTTTATATATTTAAGTTTCATGACATCTTAATGTTTGTAGCAAGTTTGTTTTCTTCTACTTCATGTAGTTCTCCACTAGTTATGTTCAACAACCAAGAAGAATTCAAACCAAAGAAACCATGAAGTGGCAGCTTTGGGCAAAGAAAGAAATACTGCCAGGGCAACATAACAGTACATGGAACATAGAAGCTGCAGGTCATTAGGGAGGCCAAAGGTATACATGCAACTAATAAGAGCTGAAACCAAGTACAAGGAACATAAGACGAGATTTGAAAAATTCTAGAATGCATTCATACCAGGTGTATTAGCGTCTACAACTTTTTCCAACTGACTTGAAGGTGATGGTTTTGCAACAGGCTTACTACATTCATTGGCATGTGGTTTTTTGGTACTAGAAGCTAAGCTCGCAGCATCGTTAAGTGCTTTACCCAACTCCTCCAAATCAATATCTCCATCTTCATCATCCAAATCCTCCCACCAGCTTTTGTTTGAAACTGATACAGGTGGTGAAGCCAGAGGCTCCACTCCCTCAGAAGTGGTATTTGATTGCTCCGCATTGTCCAGTTTTTGAAGACGAAGAGCTCGCCAGCTGCATGTAATGATCACAAGTATAAGGTTAGAAACAGTTGTACCAGCAAAGACACTTGATATAACAGTTACAATATAAAAGAGATTCGTGAAAAGACCTAAGAGGAGTGCTCCCACACTTTGTCATCAGACAACCAAAGACAAAAATAACACGCTCTTCAACTTGTAAGTCTTTACTTGAAACTGGAGCATAAACCTGACATGAAAACCATAATAAGTAGCTGTTCATAATGAATTCTTCTCAGGAATTATTAATCTATCAGTTTTTAGAACCAAACCTGCGCAACAAGACATAGTTTACTTCCACAAGCACTACACTCCAGCAGTTTTGGTGGCACGGATTCCTTAGGAAGGGGCCAATCCTGTTACAAAGAAATTAAAAAGTGATCAAAAACTCAAAATCAGCATATCCTCTAACGTAAGAAAGACATAAAGATAAGCTGCAATTGCTCACAGGTAGTCCACCGATTTTTGTTGTATAATGATCAGCTGATTCACAAACATCATCAGCCCATGGTCCTGGCATGCCTAATAGGACATTCGCCATCTCTCAAGCTACTAGAAATCTAGAACAAAAACAGCGCCATTAGCATAGTGTATGAAACAATGTACCCAACACATGAATTTTCAAATTCCACCATATATATATAAAGTAAAAGACAAGAAAATAACAATCAGTTGGACAGTGACAGATATCACTCATGATAAATCAAAATCATTTTAAGATGTGAACCCAAATACAGACATAAAATGAATCCACAAAAGTATCATACACTTCATGACCCCCACTTCTCCTTCCAATTTCTTAGAAAATGGATGAAAAGATTATATCTTTGCATTTCCCACCATTTTAGTCATACATCAACTCAACTGAGCCAACAATTAGTCTTTCTGAGTTCCTCACCACCCAAATACATTTTTCCTAGGAGGTGATAGAATAAGATAGTTTTTTCTCCTCGGTTTGCTCAGCAACCAAATAAGGTGTTCTTACAAGGTGCTTAATAGCAAATGCAAAAGCAATACACAGATGAACTGAACACAAAAGCACCATAATAATAATGAACTCCTTGTATTACCCTGCTAAATTTACTGACTATTACAACTCTCAAACAAATGTCCAACTATTCCAAATGGGTATCATGTAATCTCAATCTGGGCTTCCTCTGCCTTCAAGAAGAAAACAAAATCCACACACCTTGAAACTGGGTTTTAATCAGGAACTATACAACAAAAATCCCAGATACTATTCTTTGATAACAGTAACAACAATATAATTAGCAGAATATGAAACTACAAAAAGGTAAAACAGAGGCTTACACAACTTAGCTCTCAGAACAACGACGGCTTTCCTTTGCTCCAATACAGCACTTCTGTAACTTCCAAAGCTCCTAGCCTCCAAGGGCTGCTTTGCTCCTAGTACCCTATTCCACAAGGATAGTCTAGTCATTTCACAGCATTGAGTGAATGGCAGTTCAGTCATTTAAAATATGCCACGTGGCAGTGGAGGGCCGAGCCAGCTCACTGAGTCAACAAACGAGTCAATCAACGCTCCCGCTAAAACCACAAAAGTTTCCCGCCCAGATTTCATTTCTATCAAAACCTAAGAGAGAGAAACCCTGAAACACTTCAGATCCAGAAGAGAAAAGCTATGGCGGACGACGAGCAACCGATCGGCGGGAGGCGACGGAGCCGAGGAGCCGATGCGGCGGCGCGGTCCAGCGCCCTGGAGCGTCTCAAAGCTCTCCGTGAAGGCGGCCGCCGCTCGGGAAACTCCGACGACCGGTTCCAGATCAAGCTGGAGAAGCCGATCTACGACACGGTAGACGAGGACGAGTACGACGCGATTAAAGCCAAGCGCCGCGAGGAGTTCGGGGACTTCATCGAGGACGACGACGGCCTAGGGTACCGCGACGACGGCGAGGAAGAGGACTGGACACGCCGCGGGCTGCCTACGTCGTCGGATGAATCGGACGGCGATGCGAGGCCGAAGAGGAAGAAGGTGGAGAAGAAGGAGAAGGAGAAGGAGCCTCGGGTGAAAAAGCCCAACGCGTCGCTCACGGCGGCGGCGGCGATGATGGGGAAGCAGCGGCTTTCGTCGATGTTCACGTCGTCGGTGTTTAATAAGAGTAGGGATGGTGACAAGGGTAAGGGATTGTCTTGTGATAGTATTGTGGATGAGGTGATTGCGGAGTTTGCGCCGGATGAGGCTGATAGGGAGAAGCGGCGGAGGGCGCAGCCGGTGAAGAGTTTCGTTCCAATTAGGGGTGTCAAGAGTGAGAGAGTGAGTAATGGGGGTGTTGATTTAGCAAGGAGGCTTGAATTGGATCGAATTGTTGCGAATGGCGGTGTTTCTGTGGATAGTAAGGAAATGGATAAAGATTCGGAGGTGGATTTCGGAAATTGTAAGCCACAAATTGAGCAATTGCACGATTTTTTGGAGAATAGCGAGGTGCCTGGTGAGAAGAAGACTGAGGATTCTGTTGAGGTGTTGGCGGAGCCTGTGGTGAAGAAGGAAGACGTTTTCACTTTGAATGCAAAGATTAAGGAAGCTGATGATCCGGCATTGAGTGCTATGGCCGGATGGAAGGCGGCGATGACTGGTGGTGGTGGTGCTGGGGTTACTGGGGCAGACAGTGTGGAGGTCAAAGCTAGTGAAGGGAGTTTGGATTTTGATCTGGAATCAGATGGGTCACTGCCCTTTTACATGCTTGATGCTTACGAAGAGTTCTATGGACCTAGTATGGGCATTGTTTATCTATTTGGGAAGGTAAACGTGTCGAGTTTGATGTCTTAACAGTATATTGTGTACTTAATGAATGAATGCATTGTATTTCTTTACATTTCTGAAGAGTTGTTATCTTACAAGCTTAATCATGTCAACCTATTCGATAGTTGATTCATTGTTGTGATGCAGGTTAACGTAGGAAGTTCATATCAGAGTTGTTGTGCGGTTGTCAAGAACATGCAAAGATGTGTCTATGCAATTCCTGACAGTCCTTTAATTCAAACTGATGAAATGATGAAGCTCGAAAAGGATGTTGAAGAGTCAAGGATTTCACCCACAGATTTTCGAAAGAAGCTGCATGTAGGTGTTTCTGTATAAGCTTGAATACATAGAATTTAGTCTGGCCTTGTCCTTTTTTTCTTTTGCTACAGGCTGATGCTTTTTCCTGCATGATCAGGACGCAGCTTCAGAATTAAAGAACGAAATAGCAAAGAAGTTGTTGGATCTCAATGTATCAGCTTTTAGCATGACACCTGTCAAGGTTTGCATACTCAATCATTCTGAACAATTGTCTGTTGTATCAGTTGTGACTTGTGAAAAATAAAATTTCTTCAAGGTTCATAGCACTATTATGTTCTTCCTTCAATTGTTGCTCACTTTTTGTTATGTGAACACTGCAGAGGAACTATGCTTTTGAGCGAACTGACATACCAGTAGGGGAAAATCATGTACTGAAGATAAATTATCCATTCCGGGTATATCACTCAACCAGTATGAAATTAGTAGGGTTATTCAGTAGCAATAAAGTGACCTTCAAATTGTAAATCAACTGTATTGCAGCTTCTTGCTCATATATGTAATTAGAGTTTCATTAGTAGTTGCGCTTTAAAGTTGCCTGTGAAGCAGATATGCATAAGACAGAATGACTTGATAATTTATTAACGTAATTTAGTTGACTCAGTTTCTTATGAACATTATTTGCACTGTTGTAGGATCCCCCACTATCAGCAGATCTAAAAGGAGAAACTTTTTCTGCTCTTCTGGGAACTCATAGCAGGTATAAAGAGTTAGAGTTGCTCTTCATTTTTAATATCTGATACATAATTCATAAAATCTTCCTTTTGTGTTTATGTTTTAAGTCCTGGGTTGATTATCTACCTCTAGGTAGATATCTTACAATCAAATGTTCTTTAGAAGAAATAATGAAAAAATCAACACATTGTATCATGCAGCGCATTGGAACTTTTCCTTGTTAAAAGGAAGATAAAAGGACCTTCTTGGCTATCAGTTTCAAATTTTTCTGTCTGCCCAGCTCCACAACGGGTGAGATCTTCAATTCTTAGCATACATCATCGTCTTAGTCATTCTGTAAATCCATATTTGGCTTCCAGTTCCTTCATTAAGATTATGTCATTTTACTGTACAGGTAAGCTGGTGCAAATTTGAGGTGATCGTCAATGCTCCGAAAGATATAAGGGTCTCAGCTTCCACGAAAAAAACTGTAGATATCCCTCTATTGGTTGTTACTGCAATAAGTTTGAAAACTATAATCAATGAGAAGCAGAATGTTAACGAAATTGTCTCTGCATCTGTTGTCTGCTGTAACAAGGCCAAGGTTAGACCTAAAATATTTTACACTGTCTTTTGTTTTGGCGAACTATTGAGTTGTCTTGTTAGAGTGCACAATTATAAGTTACATAATATTTACTCTGATTTCTTAATACAATGCTGTTTGGTCTTTTAGATTGACACTCCCGTGAAGGACTCAGAATGGAAGAGTCCTGGTATGCTGAGCCACTTTACTGTTGTCCGTAAGCTTGATGGAGGCATATTTCCCATGGGGTTTACTAAACTAGCTGGAGATAAGAATTCTAAAGCTGGATCAAATGTCTTGAGCATTGAGGGCAGGTCGGGTTTACTTATCTTGTTATCAATAAACCATTTCCATATCACTCTTGAAAATTAATTATTCTAATAGAAACTAAACTATCTTTTTGGTCTTGAAATTAAGTATATTGAACTTTATTTGCAGTGAAAGGGCTTTGCTGAACCGTTTGTTCATTGAATTATACAAGTTGGATAGTGATGTTCTCGTTGGACATAATATATCAGGATTTGATTTGGACGTTCTTCTCCACAGAGCTCAGGTGGGAGCACTTTTGCCTCTATTTTATGTACTTGTCATGTATTTTTTTAATTGACACGTAAGCAAGATAAACAAGGAGATTGTTGAAAGCATTGCTTAAATGTTTATGATTGATTAGATTATACTTTGCTGCATATCATCAGCACCTGGAGTCATAGTATATACTGCTGGCTGGAAGCAGTTCCTGCTCAGCTGTATGACCTTTTTGTATTGTTGTAAACAAGTTGGAGAAATTCTTAAGTGCAACTTTCTGCCAAAAACAAATGGACCTTCTACTCTTTTAAGTTCCCATTTCTCATAATTATGCTGTTTATGTTGCTCGTCCAGTCATCCTTTAATAACACATAAAGTTCTGCTGATTTGTTGATCAGATATGTATCCGATTACCTGCCATTATCTGCCAATTCCATTATCATAGTAACCCTGCCATCCAAAAAACTGAATTCCAATTAGATAAACTGTCAGTCTTCTACTTTGTATGCACACAATGAGCTGCAATTTCCCATAAATATAAAAAGATTATGCTTTGCAGGTTTGCAGAGTGCCAAGCAGCATGTGGTCCAAAATAGGCCGCCTCAAGCGTTCTGTGATGCCTAAGCTTGCAAAAGGAAGCACCATTTTTGGCTCTGGAGCAAGTCCAGGGATCATGTCCTGCATTGCTGGTAGGCTGTTGTGTGATACATACTTGTGTTCCCGTGACTTATTAAAGGAGGTAGGGTATCTGTGTTGGATCTTAACATGTAAAGATGAATGTGTAGATTATTTTTAGTTTTTTTTTTTCTATTCACAACAAAAGAAGAGTTATATATAGTTACTCAGATACCTCTTGTTGCTCTTCCAGGTTAGCTATTCTTTGACACAACTTGCACAGACTCAGCTGGGCCAAAACCGGAAGGAGATCACACCACATGATATACCTAGAATGTTCCAAAAATCTGAGTTTCTCATGGAACTTGTACGTTGTCATGCTTGCTTTGATTTTTGGGGTTTCATGTGCGATAACTCGATAAGAAAATCATCATTCATTATATACTTTTTGAAATGGATTAGTGTTATTATAGTTTTGTTGTGCATGGTGGTGGCTTAATTTATTTATTTATATTTGTTATAATTGCAACGGAGCACATCAATACATGCTCTAGAAAACTGGTTGGAGATCCATTTTAGCTTTGGTGTGTCAGATTTTAAGTTCTTTAATTGACTGAGTATTCATGGTTGGAAATCACTAATAGTTTTTTTACTGGTTTTAGTAAGAAATGCAATGGACTATCACGTTTACCAGCTATGTTAGCCTTTTCTTCCTCCTAAAAAACATACTTATATAATTTTCCAGAAGCCCTGTAAATTGATTTTTGTTTCCACTTTGAGGTTTCAAAATTCAATTCAGACTTAGTGCTATGACATTTTTAGAATGTAGCTAGTATAGCAGGTTCAATATGCTGTCTTTGCATATCTGTTGTCCTTATTGTGTGTCTTTTATATGTTCAGATTGAATATGGCGAGACAGATGCATGGTTGTCTATGGGACTCATGTTTCATTTGAGTGTTCTTCCTCTCACACGTCAGCTGACCAATATTAGTGGTAATCTGTGGGGGAAAACTCTCCAAGTGAGTCAAGTTTCTGTTCTATTCAATTGATTACCATCACACTTTTATATGAGAAGGCATAAAAGTTACAGTGGTATAATGTAATCTTTACTTCTTTATTTCAGGGTGCAAGGGCACAAAGAGTCGAATACCTCTTACTTCATGCTTTTCATGCGAAAAAGTATATAGTTCCGGACAAGATTCCTCATATGAAGGATACCAAATTGACAAAACGGAGAACAAATAAGGGAGTTGAGGAAAAAGCTGCTGAGGAGTTGGATGTAGGTGATGTCAATGTTGTTAATGATCCACAGAGTGGTCATGGGAAAGGCAAGAAAGGTCCTGCCTATGCTGGTGGATTGGTTTTGGAGCCAAAAAGAGGTTTATATGACAAGTATATATTACTTCTGGACTTCAATAGTCTTTACCCGTCTATTATTCAGGTTGGAATCATTTCACTTCTGTTATATTATGACCTAAGCTCTTTGTAAAGTGACGCAAGAGCTTGTTGGATTTTCATTATTTAACTATTACTGAATTTACAGGAATATAATATATGCTTCACGACTGTTGAAAGAAATTCAGAAGAATTGGTTTCTCATTTACCTTCTAGTCAGAGACCTGGACTTTTACCTGAGGTATATATCATCCTCAGATATAATCAATTCTAGTTTATTCGTTTAGATATAGCTGAATTGGAGCTGTATGCCTCATGTTTGTTTCCATTTCCTGTTGAAAGTAGTCGCATGTGTATAATGTCTTTTTTTGACTGCTTTCTAGTTGCTAAAAAATCTAGTCGAAAGGAGGAGAAAGGTAAAGTCATGGATGAAGAATGCATCTGGTCTCAAGTTCCAGCAACTTGACATTCAACAGCAAGCCCTGAAGCTGACTGCAAACAGGTTAGTGTTTGTTCTTCTGGGCCTCTTAATGCCCTTTCCCATTGATTACATACTTGTTATCCTTTTCTTCCAAGAATAGCTAAAATATTATTGATGTATATGGCTGGTATTGCAGTATGTATGGATGCTTGGGATTTTCAAATTCAAGATTTTATGCAAAGCCACTAGCAGAGCTTATAACACTAAGGGTAAGAAAGAAAAGTTTTTCTTAGCTTCAAGGAAATTGCATCCAGATCTTAACACCGATGTATTCAGTACTGATGAAGTTCCATAACGTTTATGCAGGGCAGGGAGATCCTACAAAGTACTGTGGATCTTGTTCAGAACAATTTGAACTTAGAGGTCGTTTCTTGTGTACCATACTATAAGCAGTATATATATATTCTTAAAAGTATACATCTACTTTTTTTGTAATTGGCTGGTTAAGATTTAGCTTTTGAAGGATGTGCCAATTTTTTGTTTTTTTTATCATCTGGCAGGTTATTTATGGTGATACCGATTCAATAATGATTTATAGTGGGCTGGATGATTGTGCAAAAGCAAAAGCAATTGCTGTAAAAGTAATTCAAGAGGTAAATTTTATAATCATATTGAAGTATTTTCTAAATATAATTTGGTCCTTAAACATTATATCTAGAGATCTGAGACATTTCTTTATATGAGGATTCCATTCATATGAATTATTTTCAATCGGAATTAATGGCATGTAATGAGTTATGATGGGATTTATCAATCTTTAACACTCCTTGGAGAAGTCTATTCCTAAAAATGCTTGACACTTTGGCAGATGAGAGTGCTTGAAATCTATCCTAGTGCTTGATGTCTTGGCAAAAGATAACCAACAATTATTGGGTCTGGTTCAAGGGACATTAAATTTGACACAAATTTTGACACTATTTCTTGACCTTTAGATTTTAAAACATTCAAGGGTCTAGATCAATTTTAAATATGATGTCAACACAAAAATAATTGATGTGGCAAGTGACATGGCACTACCTAATTTTATAACAAATCAAAATTAAAAGAAAAGAAGGAAAAATCAGAATTTAAAATCTAAAAAACAAAATCTAATTTTCCAATACGATGAAACAAAAAAAGGACGATGTTCATGTCCAGAATATAACAAAAACCCAGAAAATAATTTCTGAACTAATCAGTGTTGTTTTATTTTCCTCACTATTATTGTCGATCGGATCCTTTGGTGTCTCGGCCAATTATGTATGTAGTATTGTAGCTTTCATTGTAGATAAACCATATATAACAAGAGGTGCATGGTTTGACCTAAGGGATTGATAAGGAGCCTTATATATAATTGACCACTCCACTTCAAACTATGCTTAATCCAACAATCATTCACCCGGTTTCGCTGCACTCCTGAAAGATATGCTTCATCTCCTAGCCAATGAATTTAGAATCACGTTAAGAATTGTTTGTAGCTACTACCCTTAATACCAATGACAACGTCTCTAAACCAAGGGGTGAGTGTACTTGATCCCATTACACACACAGGGTGATAACTTGTTGAACTTGAATCTCAGTAGCCATTCGGTCTAAGCATGAGAACACAGATCAATCTCTTCTCGTATTTTTTTTTTCTGTGCGTCTGAGTTCTTTTTATTGCAAAATAGATTGTGTTTTTCAGATTTTAAATTCTGATTTTTCTTTCTTTTCTTTTAATTTTGATTTGTTATAAAATTAGGTAGTGCCACATCACTTGCCACATCAATTATTTTTGTGTTGACATCATATTTACAATTGATCTAGACCCTTGAATGTTTCAAAATCTAAAGGTCAATAAATAGTGTCAAAATTTGTGTTAAATTTGATGTCTGTTGAAACAATTAAAAGCAAGCTTTTTTGTTACCATTTCAAGTAGATGCTTTAGCTCCAACTATTATACATATGCCTCATCAAGACTGCAAATATATTACTATCACAGATACTTTGCTTATCTACAGAATGTGGTGTGATTTTGTATCTTTTTGCATCCAGGTTAACAAGAAGTATAGATGTTTAGAAATTGATCTTGACGGCTTGTACAAGAGAATGCTGCTTCTCAAGAAAAAGAAATATGCAGCTGTGAAAGAGATAACGAAAAACGAGAAAAAATATGAGGTAAATAAAAATTTCCAAACATCTGGTTTTAGGTAACACTTTCTTTGGGATACACAAATAAAATATTCTGTTTCAGGTTATTGAGTGTAAGGGCCTTGATATGGTACGTCGTGACTGGAGCTTACTTTCAAAGGAAGTGGGAGATTTCTGCCTAAGTCAAATATTGTCAGGAGGGTATGTTGTGCTGTCACTTTCTTTTTCTTCTTTTTTTTGTTTTGTTTATGTCGTCTATCGGATTTGGTGCTTAAGCTAGTAGTCCACCTCATTTGTTGCTCTTATGTTCATAGGTCATCTGAGGATGTTGTTGAATCAATTCATAACTCTCTTACAAAGGTGATTCCATGGTTCCTTTCATCTTGTTCATCTTTTAATTTTTTTTTTTCATCAAGTTCTTATTATGACATAAATCATTTTGAAGTACAACTCAAATAAATTTGAAGCATTCTTTTGAAATATATGTAAATATTGTACATGTTGAACAGGTGCAAGAGGACATGAGAAAAGGACAAGTTCCCCTTGAGAAATACATCATCACCAAGACATTAACTAAACCACCAGAAGCCTACCCAGATGGCAAAAACCAGCCACATGTTCAAGTAAGTTCAGGAAGCATATGTCCAGTAATTGATACAGTTCCATCTGGCTGATTTATTTTCTCATTTATCTGATATTTTCCATATTTCTGGAAATATCTAGGTGGCGCAAAGATTGAGGCAAAATGGTTACTCTACTGGTTGCTCTGTTGGTGATACAGTTCCTTATATTATATGCTGTGAGCAGGTTTGTGATGTAGTAGTATGCTCTCTGTGGAAATGAGAATTTACCAAACCCCTTTTCCTGACATTTGATAGTTGAAGTTCATTATGCATTGCCTTACTCTCTCCTATTTTTTTTTTGGACAGGGCATGAATTCAGATAATTCTACCGGGATTGCTCAACGTGCTAGACATCCTGATGAACTAAAACAAGAAGATGGAAAATGGATGATTGACATTGATTACTACTTGTCCCAACAGGTTTTTCCTTATTCATTGGCTGTGTTCCAAAACGTCATGAACCATGATCATTTGTATTGTACATTCTGTGTTTTGTCTGATGTCTTAATTTTTCTATGCAGATTCATCCCGTTGTATCACGACTTTGTGCTTCAATTCAGGGTACCAGTCCCCAACGCTTGGCTGATTGTTTAGGGATTGATTCATCCAAGGTAAAATTATCTCTTGCATACAGTACTGAAAGTGTGTGGCAGGATTTTCATGCTAATATTTTTTTTTTAATTGCAAATTTTCAGTTCAAAACTAATTCAAGTGAAGCTGTCAGAAATGATTCTTCCAGCTTGTTCTTTTCTACTGATGATGAAGACAGGTAACTTTATTGGTGCCTAATGGCAATGACTCCCCAGCCATCAGCTGAGTTTGTTTTGTTCTTATCTGGGCCTTTTTCCCCCATCTATCCAAAAGAAAAAATGGCGATGATTTCCAAGTTATCATGGGAAATCTCTTTGCTTGTTACATTATTTGTTTGGTGCTAATATTCAAAGCTAAAGAACTGCAGGCTGCCCAAAAATAAAAGTATAGTTCCAAAATATTAAAGAATATTGTTACTTTTGTCTAATGCATATAATATGCCTTTAGTTTTGAAATTCCAGTTTCTTTAAAACATTTAGTACACTTTCTGCAATTTTTCATCATATTGTACACTGAATCTTAAACTTCAAGTTTCAAATCTCAATAAACTAGGAAAATAATAGATCTATACAACTGATGATTGCAGATATCGGGATTGCAAGTCTTTGATCTTAGCATGTCCTAGCTGCTCTGGTACTTTTGATTGTCCAGCCATCTTCAACTCCATTGCAAAGTCAATCAGTGAAAAGCCAACAAGGCCACAAGGCGAGGAATCTTCCAGTGATTTTTGGTGCAGATTGCGCTGTCCAAAATGCCCAGAGGAAGGTGATGTGGGCAGACTGTCTCCTGTAATGATAGCAAATCAGGTATTTCTAACTCATCTATTTGTCCAGTTACTATTCACTGAAACAAGTGTCTTTTAGATCTCTTAAAATGGTGATTATGGTTTTAATTATCAAACATCATTAAGCGTCTTCTGAGAACTAGTACGAATCTTCAGGTCAAAAGGCAAGCAGACAGTTTTGTTTCAATGTACTACAAGGGCATAATGACGGTAATCTACCTCTTGTAGCATTCTTGGGACACACGATTAGCTGTGAGCTTTGTAATTATGGCCGCACTACATCACAATGTTGAATTGTCTTGCAGTGTGATGATGAAATTTGCAAATACACCACACGAAGTCTCAACCTCCGGCTTGTTGGTGATTCTGAGAGAGGAACAGTCTGTCCAAACTATCCCCACTGCAATGGGCGTCTTGTAAGGAAGGTGTGCATAGCTAACCTGTTGCAAAAAGCAGTATTTTTCTCTGTTTAGTTTCACTCAACTAACCATCTTTGTTATGAATGTACCATTTACTAGTACACGGAAGCTGATCTATACAAGCAGCTCTCATTTTTCTGTCACATCTTGGATACAGTACGTTGCATAGAAAAGGTAAACTAATCACTTTCTTCTCAAGCCATATCTCGTATCAGCTTGTCTCTTGGCATCCATTGATTTACTTACCTTTTCGCTGCAACTGGATTGGCAGATGGAACCTAAGACCAGACTGCTGGTCGAGCTAGAGTTGGCCAAAATTCGCCCAATTGTGACTTTGGCTGCCTCAACAGTTGAAAGAATTCGGGACCGTTGTGCCTACGGGTGGATACAGCTGCAAGATCTTTTTGTTACAGTTTAGACTGTTAAGCTGAGTTGATTTCCGCATCAGCGGTTTGAATTTAGTATAGTTCTGTATATATGTACACAGATGCATCTATCAGCACTACAAGTTTTACAACTATATTAGCTAGTGAAACAGTCTTATGGCATGATTACTTAAAGAGTAACCATATGTATTACAAGGCATTCAATAAAAAGTATTGTTAACGAGAATTTGTTTGGTCATGTGTTCTTTATGAGTTTGTAACAACCAGGAGATTAACAAGTCAAAAAGTTGTCGAATTGTGACATTGCAAACTTGGTTTGGGCTATTTCTGAGATAAATGTATGAAACACATGATCAGAAATAATAATAACCACAACAAATAATTAAAATATTAAGTTTTTCACTTCTATTTTGTCAGTGTTTACTTTTTACTCTTCACTCTTTTCATTTGACGTGTTCTCACCCGACTCGAACGCTATCTCCAAAAGGAAAAGGCTACTTCCATTTTGTACCATAGCTCTCTCATCCTCCTCATTTCAAGATTCTCACACAGCAAGGTCAGTTTCATCGCTCCCCATTTGGCTTTTGTTCCTAAGATTGTATGGGTTATCATATCATTTTGGTATGAGATAGTCTTATGTATTTGTTGGGTCTTCTGGGTTGTTTTAGCTGAGATCAGTTGAAACGAATATCTCTGTAACAACTCTATTTTGGGTTCCCATTCTTGTCTTTGATGCGATTCATTGTTTTCTCTGTCATTGTATGTTGTTGATGTACTTATAATGGGACGATTTCTTTGTTCTGTTTCTATGTGCTCCAGCTGCGTTTGTATGATATCTAGGATTGCTGGAATGCTGATATTAGTTTTCAGTCCTGAACTAGGATTGTGCTTAGTTTTCAATCCTATACACTTAGAACGACCCCCGCAAGCTGACACTAGGTACACGAGTGGTCAGCTTGAAACAAAAGGTAACATAAACAGACTGTACTTGGAGGAGGGGAACTGCTGCTGCTGGTTGATGTCGATTAGACGAGGAGATGGTTGCCTGATCCTGAGATGAGGGGAAGCATTTAGAAAGACATAGACTTGAATAAAGTTCAAGCAAAAAGCAATAACAAGGAAGAGAGACTTAATGAAGTAAACGCAAGAGAAGAATATGATGCATGGTGTTGTCAAATAAGTAAGGGAGAGAGTTTGCAAGCGTATGGAGAAGTGTTGTGAAACAAAAAAAATTTGAGATAGAGTGTTGTTTAGGGATTGATGGAGTTGTGTATCAACCATAAGAGAGATGAAACGGAGGAATGATTGCTGCGTCAGAAAAGAGAGGATTAAAGAAGTGAACAAAAAAAGTTTGGAACTCTGAATTTGAAAGAAAAGTGAAGAGAGGGAAAGAGAAGATAAGAGCCGATAGGCAAAGACTCCAAACTCCAAAGGATAAGATTTGCTTTGACTGAGAAACGAAAAGGTGGAAGTAAGAGACAGAGAGTATGAACAGAAGAGAAGGAATAAGAATTTAAAGAGAAATATAGAAAGTATATCTGAAATAGCTGAACAAGGATTGATGAAGAAAACTAAGTGAGGAGGAAAGATAGAAGAAGAAGATATGAAGTAGAAGAGTGATTGTTGCAGAAGAGCAGCCAATATAAAAAGAGAGATGCAGCAATGCTGATGCAGAAGAGAAGACTATTGTGTAATCAGAAAGTGAAACAAGGTCATGGTTGCTGTGCGGTGCTATGTGGAAGAGATAACAGGTAGAGAAGCTCGTATTCTGATATATGGAGGGTACCTAGACAAGAAAGATAGAACTTGATCTTCAAAAAGGGGAGAGCTTGAAGAGAGAAAAATGAGTTGAGAGGAAGGAGTTTCAGAAGGGGATGGATCCAAGTTGGTGTGATGAAGGGAATTAGATGACTATTAAGCAAGAGTTCAAAATGAATTGAGTTCCTCTTTTTTTTTTTTTTTTTTTGTAGATACATGCAAATTTTCTAGTATGATCAGAGGGAGTGAGAGATAAAATGAACTGAGAATGTGGTTGCTATTCTCCAGAAAAAAAATCTAAACTTAATGGAAGAAAGCTATAGAAGAAAAGGGTTGCTGGGATTTGGTGTGGGGAATTGAAACATGGTGCTTCTGCCATGATTGTGGTAGAAATATCAAGAGAAAAGGGGATTGGGACTGATATATTTTCTATTTATATATCAATTTTTCAGGCCTGATATTATTCTTAGTCAATAGAAGTGTTCAAGCCTGAATTAGGATTGTGCTTAGTTTCCAATCCTATACACTTAACAACATAGTGTTTGTAACATTTGTGTATATTAAATGCAGGATAAGTTGTTCCGATAAGGGAGCATTACTGGCCGGTGAGGATAAGGCAATACCATTTCTTAAAGGATACACTTTTTTCAGTAATGCTTGTGCTAATTTGGTGTTATGAGATGCCTCTCCTGAATTGAATGGATATATGCCGATTTTCCTTGCATAGTTTCCCGCTTTCCCTAAACCCTTTATCAATTATCATCAAGCCTGCTATTGTATTGCCATCCTCCTCAAGCTGTCCTCCTAGACTAGCTAAGTTCACACAGCTGTCACTCGTTCCCTCAAAACCAACTATATATAGTAGAGTCCGCTGTGCCTCCTCATATTCTTCATCAGCATCCTCGTCAATGGAAGCTCCACCTGAAGGTTACAGAAGGAATGCTGGGATCTGCCTCTTCAATGATTCAAAGAAGATTTTTGCTGCTTCAAGGTTAGATATACCTGATTCTTGGCAAATGCCACAGGGTGGCATTGATGAGGGTGAAGATCCAAGAACTGCAGCAATCAGGGAATTAAGAGAAGAGACAGGAGTTCAGTCAGCAGAAATTCTTGCAGAGACACCTCATTGGTTAACCTATGATTTCCCACCAGAAGCTAGAGCTAAACTTCAGAAACTGTGGGGATCAGATTGGAAGGGCCAAGCACAGAAGTGGTAAGTCACAGGATTCACAATTTATTTCATGTCGTGCAGCCTGCAACTTGTTTATTCATTACCCGGGAACAAAATTAGATGCTGGTTTTAACTTCAAAAAAACACCCATTGTCTGCTTTTACCATCAATAGAAGTTTAACCATTTAGCATGCTTTCAGTTTATGCAAGTCGCTTTTGTATATCGATCATCATGTCGAGAGTTCGCTTCATTAGTTAACAAAGGTTGTTCTGCTAAATCTCACATACATGTATGCGAAATTTCACAGGTTTCTTTTTAAGTTCACTGGGAAGGATGAAGAAGTCAATCTTCTAGGTGATGGCAGTGGAAAACCTGAGTTTGGCAAGTGGTCATGGATATCACCAGAACAAGTAGTTGATCTCGTGGGTTAACCTTACTCTACATTTTTGTTTCCTTTCCTTAATGCCTTTAACTCTAGATAGATTGTTTGAATAAATATTGTATGTGCTCTATCATATAACATTCACTCTTTCATTCTTATTTTTTCTGCAGGCTGTGGATTTTAAGAAGCCTGTTTACAAGAAAGTTTTCGCAGTTTTCGCACCCTATTTTCAATAAAAGTTAGGTCCTGCAATGGTACAAAGGCTTGTTCCTACAGGATATGACATCCATGTTACTCACTATGTGTAGAAATTAAATGGCATACTTTGATTTTCATTCATCTCTGAGACTAATAAATCTTCTTTTGTTTTGTTTAATTCAAGAGTTCTCTAGATATATTATACTTGTGATATTCCTTCATGTAGATATTTTGCCATTTTAATTAATAAGATTATGCTAAACCACTTTCTACCGACTGCACCTCTCCCTGTTAATTGTATCTAAATTCGAAAGAATTTAACGTATCATATTAAACATAAGCCAGTCTGATCAGCATCCCATTTTTGACTTAACAGTGTTCGCAATCTTCTTGTGTGTACAATAAGTGGCTTTGCATCCATAATGCAACCCTTGGAGCAAGTTTCATAATGCATACCGTGCTGTGTGCAGACTTGTTGTTATCTTGGTAAAGTACTGGAGCTTCGCATTACGTGAATTCTCCTTTGCCAACTCATATGTGAGCTTCTTCTATTCTGCAGGCAAAATAGCCGACATTCATATACTTTGAAATGTTCATGGTCACTAGATTTAAGAGGAGTTGATACAACCAGTGAAGAAAGTAACACTGTTGTTTTTCTGCCAGAGATCGTGTGTTATTCTCTTGTGTCTGGGTCAATCTGTTTCATAATTATACCAACATCTTAAAAAATAGCATGGTGCTGGGAGCAAAAACCAGAGAATAGGTTTGCCTTTTAGACTCGTGCATGTCAGCTGTTAATAGTAGCGTCTTCTTCCAGATACTGGGGCACTTGTCCCCGGTGCTACGGATTCTTTTGTGTATCTATTCTACATTTCCTAAGGGGGTTGTAGACAACAAGAGTTGACGGATAAGGGAGATCGGAGACCTGCAACCGATTAGGGGCAGGCTGCTCCGAGGTAGACACTATAGACTACCATTTGAGGAGAGTAACAGTAAAGAGAAACAAGTTTGTTTACCAAGTTTGAGGGGAGGCACTTGGAATCCAAACTAGTGGGATCTGATAATAATTGTGCCTTGCGACTTGAAATAGTAGTGCTTCCTTCTCCTAGCTCAAGAAAGTGTAAGACGGTGAAATCAATCAGAACATGGAACTATTACTAATTAACTATGGTTAAGCAAATTTTTCAGTACTATTCTGAATATTCTCACAATTGAAGAAAGAAAGAAACTATTTTTCAGTAAGATGTTTAACATTTGAAATTAAGAACAATAGAAATCATGTGAAGAACTATAATTACTTGTATTCTTGTTTCGGTCATTGTTTCAGCCTTCATGGAAAAACTGAAATAACATAGTGACCTTCTTTCGCATATGCAAGACAACTGTACCCCATATAATTAGTGAACACTTCTTCGAGAAATTATGATTGACAAAAGTGTTATGCCTTTTATTTTCTTAAAATAAATTTATTAAAATCTCTTAACCATCCACATTCTTACGTATGTCAGTTAGGTTTGAACTCATAACCTCAATGTTGTCGGTTAAGTAGAGTTTCACGTAGCCCTCGTTTCAATTCGGAATGTTTGAGTTTGGTTTGAAGTGTTTGGTCATTTCTTAGCCTCATCATAAGTAAGAAAGGAATTTCATCATACACAATAAAACTTGGTCAATTCGACTATGCATAAGTGTATTGCATCTGTATTTTGAGCCATAAACAAAAAAACGTGTGACATCTATAACGTTTAGATGAGTAATGACATAACAAAATGTGGTGACTTTGAAACATATGAAGTGTGTTCAAGTATGCACAAAAAATTAGCTAATCGACTTTTGGACATGATGTTCGCTCGAAAGCATATAAACATATCCACCACTATCAGTTCTATAAATTTAAGATAGCTACACGGTGCATCCAGTTTAAAAATAGATGCACCTTATGTACAACCTTAGTCGTTCCTATTAATCATTTAAAAATAATATATGTCTTGCTGAGGAAGTTTATATGTCTCAACTGTCTCAACCTCAAGAGTATAAAAATCTTAATTGCAGTTCTTCTTTTGTTTGCAAATTAAATAAGCCATTATAGACTCTCAAACAGGCACCAAGGCATGCAATGAGAGGTTCACCATTTTTCCTCTTTCTATTGTGTGTTAGTTCATCATGACTTATGTAAAATTTCTTTTCTATTGTGGAAACTGAAAAGAAAAAACGTGTCAGGGGATGTGTTGCTTTTATGCTTTATTTTGAGCCCCAGTGCTTAAGACAATATGACGTGAAAAGTCGTTCAAGAAATTTGTGTCATTTTCACAATGTTCTTCTCAATAACATATCTCTGATTTTATTTACATAAAAAGTTTGTGATTGATCCTTTTTGTTTGCAGGAACATGAAGAGAAGATTACTGCCAAAACAATATGACGTGAAAAGTCGTTCGAGAAATTTGTGTCATTTTCACACTGTTCTTCTCAATAACATATCTCTGATTTTATTTCCATAAAAAGTTTGTGATTGATCCTTTTTGTTTGCAGGAACATGAAGAGAAGATTACTGCCAAAACAAGTTTCCAACCCAAAATTGTGAGTTTCAGAAGTATGAAGAAAAAACTGTGTCTGTCTGTGATAACTCAATGTGAAATTCATGATACCACATGCCTGATGTTTATTACAGAAGATGCAATATATATATCGTGGGCGAGGAAATGACATCTTATGCAAAAAAGTGGAACGATAGCTGCAGACAATTTTTATAAAGCTTTTCTGTTGTGCAAGGAACAACAACAATAGTAGCAAGAGGTTGTCAAACTGGAAAAAGAATGATGACGTATGTCCGTGGTAGAATGATGAAGTATGTCCATGGTAGAATATATAGGTGAAGAGGCAAACAACATCCAATCTTCATATTGTTGGATTGGATGAGCAAGGCTTTTATCAAAAGGTGAGAATCTAAAAATCGAAAGAATATTTTTCCTTACAGTGCAATTCTTGTAGGTTGGGTAGACAGAGAAGTTGTTGTTCATGTTGTTGGATTGGATGAGAATGTGCAAACACTAACCAAAATATCTATGGAATTGGTTCTAGAAATGTCTCACGGAACCATGTATATGTTTTATAATCAGGATTTAGCAAAAACTCATGAACAACGTGTTTGTCTGGTGCAACAAGCTATAGGTTACGCATGTATGTATAACCAAGATTCTGGTGGGTTTCGGGTATTTACTTATATTCCTATTGGTGGTGTGGTTGCATCAATTAAGTCCTACTATATATCATATGATCAATGTTTATTTGGACAATCATAATGACAATCAAATGCTCCAACTGAAATTAAAGATATCTAGAAAACAAAACTTCTTGTGCTGATGTCTACAAGTGTTAACCTGGAAGTTGTAATACAACTGTTAAAAAGCAAATACTTTTGAGCAGTCTGCTAGTTATAAAGATTTTTCGACTGCACTTTATGAAGGTAATATGATTGTTTGCCTTGGGTTTTATAGTCTATGATATTCATATAGGTGATATATTCTTAGTGTTCATATTCTTTTTGTAGAAAGTGAATCGATTGTGGTGGATAACCAAAAGTCCAAAATAGCTTGAAAATTGCATGGATTAAGTTGTTACACTACTTTAGAGGTAATTACTCTTCTGAATGATGTGATTCATTAATTTAAATTTATAATTTTTTTAAAAAACTTTTATTAAATAACTCACGCACCCTACGTAATTCAATGAAGTTTGAACCCATGATCTCAAAATTGTTAATTAATCTTCTTAACCAACCAGGCCACGGCTCATCGACAAAAAGTTTGAGATGAAAAAATTAATATTTAAAATAGTAATTGTCAAACTATAAGAAACTCATACTTAAATATCGTTGCAAACCTTTGATATATATCAACAATTTTCCTTTGTTTTTGACTAGCTATATTGACTTGTAGTGCAGTTTGATTTTGGTACAGATAATGTTTTCAATGAATTGACAAGATGAACTTTTTTGTATTCAAATTAATGTTTTCATGGAGTATTCATTGGATGAGACATTGAGATTAAAATCGAAATGTAATCTATGAATGTTGGCTTATTCAACACCTAGATTGTGTTTGATTGTAAAGCTCTTGTGATTTTCACTTGAATTTTCAGTATGATAAGCTTAATAGTACTACCTGCCTTTGTATGGTCGTGAGTCTCGTTGTTACCAAGCTTTGAATTATGGTTTTTACATCTAACATTGCATGCATGTGTTAGTCATATGAATATACTCCACAATGATAAGTGATAAATTGTCTAATCTTTGATTTCGATTGAGAGTGAATTTCAAAAAAACTTGATTATGTAAAATTGATTGATCACTTTGCTGATGAAAATGCAAAAAAATCATTTTTTTCATAGCTAATTGTAATGATTGTTTTTTCTCTTTGTCTCCACAAATTAATTTTTTTTGTATGACTTTTGAATTTAGGTTGTCTTTTTAAATTTTGGTTAGTTTCTGCAGCAAAAGTAAATTTTCGATCTGTTCTAATTTTGGTTTTCTTATATTTGTTCAAGTTGGTTCCTTGTTTCCATTTGCTTTGTTTTAAAACAAAACAAACATAACACATAAACTTCTTCAAACTTCAAAGTCATGCAACATATGATAAGATAGACAAGCTTAACAACATACTATTTTTTTAGTCTTGTTATCGTAAATCAATGGCTGTTATTTCCAATTCAATTTCAAATAATGTACAACTTTGATATTTCTTACGCTAAGATAAATATTAGGAACACACAAAAAATATATATAAGTCAAGTGAAGTTAATTCTATGTTTAAAGCAGAGTTAGCGATCGATGTATAATGTAATATAATTAAGAGGTTTATGATTTTGTTTGTGGTTAACTATTGTTATTGATGAACATGATGAAGATTATAATATGAAAACTGGTTAGACTTGACCAAATTATATTTTTTATGTATTCGAAAGAAATAGAGATAGAGATAGAGAGAGAGAGAGAGAGAGAGAGAGAGAGAGAGAGAGAAGAAAAGAAGAAGAAGAAGAAGAAGAAGATGTATGAATTGTCTGTGCGCATGTGTGTGAAGCCTTTGTTATGTAATTTTAATTATATGTTGTGTTGTGATGCCTTTGTTATGTGATCTTTAATTATATGTTGTGTTGTGAAGCCTTAGTGATTTACATAACAAAATCTACAAATTTCGTAATTAGATCTACAAATTTTACATTAGATCTTAAGAAATTAAATATTATCTAATGTGTATTTGAGCTTAGTCATCTTTTCACTTTTTCTTGAAGTGTTGAACTATATTAAACTGAATGTTTAAATGAAAACTAAGTTACTCTAAACTAAACTAGTGGTCTAATGAATGATGTTAGGATTTGAATTGTCTACCACTAACCTCTTTTGCAAGTATTGATGCAAATAAATATGAATGATGCCAATATGAATGATACTAAGCTAATCAACAAATTTATCTCCTTGCATCCCTTTCGGGTATGACAAAGAACATGCTCGTTTTGTGGTATCAAGCAATCTCTCTCGGGTGTAGTACTTAACTACTTAAGTCATGCATTTCAATCCGGTTAGGCATCTAGTGCATTACCTTAAGTGCATAAAGTTTGGAGATGAAGAAATTATGCAAACCAACTAAGCTTATCTCTAAGTAATTGTAATTCACAACCCCTACAAGCACACAACACACCTAGTGTGCTTTCATGCTTTAACATTTAAAGGTTACCAAGCTCCAAACATTATATCATGACATAGCAAACACACAAATACTCAAAGTGGTAAATTCTAAGCATATGCATTCAACTTTTGAACTAGCATGTAGAAATGTTAACTAAAATTGCATAAACTCATATTCAAGCATCAATCCATACAAGATTGGTTAAGGCTTTCGACCCTAACCCCAACAAAGTATTACTCACTCATAATAATACAAATCAACACCAAATCTAATATACATCAAGAAACATTAAGGAGTTTAAGGAAAGAGTGAACTAGTTGAAGCTTGACAAATTGATGGTTAGCTCCTCCATAAGTTTCCTCAATCAATGCTCCTTGAATCCCTCTTGATGGTGGAATGGATGAATGATGGAGTTCTTGTTGATGACGAATGAAATGGAGATGAAGAGATGGTGCTCCTTTGACGAATTTTGAGTGGTAATGATGGACTAGTGGTGGTGGTTATGGAGTTTATGGTGGTGGAAGATGGTAGTTGTGGTGGTGGTGATATATGGAGAAGATGGAGTATATTGGGTTTTGTGGATTTAGATTTTGGGAGGTGGAGATGGAAGATTTGTGGTGGTGAAAGAATATGAAAAGGTGTAATAGGGATATGGGTGGATCTTGAGTGTTGTGAATGAATGGATGCATATATAGGAAATAGAAAGATGTGTGAAAAGTGGGAGATAGAAAGAAGCAAAATCAGCTCTCCCTTTGATTCTCTCGTCTGATTGTATAAAGCAATGTGGTGGAGTGAAAATGTGGGTTTTGGTCACTAAAGTCAAGTGGACAAACATGTAAGAGATGAAGTGTGATTGAAGTAGAGAAATGATGAAGAAACATGGTGATTTACCCCTACTAATACCTAGCATATTTTTGGGTGAAAATGATAGACCTTTGGATAACAAGAAGAGCTAGGATGGTGGTGGGAAAGATGGAAAATGGATAGAGTTGGTTTTGAACCACAATGTTTCGGATGTGGTTATGATGGAATGATGGTGAATTGATTAATAGAATGAGTGGAAAGTTATACCTCCTCTTTGCTCCTCCATGAGTATGGCTAAAAAGTACATGATATGATTAAAAGTGGTGGTGAGCCGCCATTAGTGCTGCCATATGTGGTGGTTCATCAGAATCTGAGATTTTACTTTTTGCTCCACATTGGACCGTCATTCTTCTTATCTCCAATTCTCCAAACCAATGCCAAAAATGGATGTTTCCTTCACTCTTGCAATATTCCTAGACCAATAAATAAATGATTTAGTGAAAAACTAAAATGAACTGAAAAACAAGTAAAAATTTATATATAGTTGTTGAAATAAGTCACAATTTTCTTATGGCTGACGGAGGACTATGCCTTTGTGGTTACTCATTTTGTTTTTTGTTTTATTTGTTTTTAGTGATATTGGACACTAGTGGGCTATGTTGTAAAGTGCACGCAAAATACCATGTTTGCTCTAGTGAGGCGGTAAGTTTCTTGATTTGTCAAATGGTCGTAGCCTCTTAGTAGTAAGATGAAACTTAAGGTCATTGGTAATTTTTAGTGGCATCATAGCCAGAAAGCTGATAGACATAGTAACTTATGATTCTGTATGAGAAATATTTTTTCGGTGTGTCGCCTAAATTGTAAAGCAAATGGAGTAGGTAATGATGCACTTTTTTGCTAAATGGTGCTTGCTAAAATGCATAGATTTTATAGACATGCCCAGTGACGGACGCAGGAAAATATCTCAACGGGGGCAAGTTCTATCTAACTCAGCTATGAACAAATTTCCACCAAATCAATAATAGCATACAACAAAGCAGAAGAACATAGGGAAACAGAGTTCAACTTCTAACTTCTAACTTCCAACTTCCAAGTTCATGTAACCAAATTAAAAAGAAGAAAAGAACAGAACTTCTGAATATATAGGAGATGTAAAGTGCATTGAGCAGAGTGCTTCCACATCTATAATTGTCCTCTACGAGGTGCCATCTTTTGAAATCGCTGAATAATAGACTCATTGTCTATGGAACTGAATATATCTTTCTCAAGATATATAACTAAGCTATCATTCATTCATTGGTCTCCCATTCGATTGCGAATTCGATTATTTATGATATTCATAGCAGAGAGAGCTCTTTCAACAGACGCCGTTGCAACAAGAAGTACAAGTGCCAAAGTGATCAGCAAATAAACATAAGGATATGTCTTATGCTTTCTTGTCTCAACTAATTTCTTTGCAAGATCAGCAATCCCTTGCAATTCTTGAAACTTGTCATTAGACCGCATATCATCAATATATGTCTCTAATTGAATCTCTAGAAATAGCAACTTTGATGCAGAAAAATCTTGAGGATAAAGCTCAGCAAGGCGCATCAAACTTTGTTTGTTATAGGCTGTAAATGAGTAATTAGGACTGAGACATGCCAAACAAAGGAGAAGTTCAGTACTAGCCTCATTGAATCGGTTATCTAGCTCTTGAAGTTAGAAATCTATAACAGCACAAAAGAAGTCAAAGTGATAGTAATGCATATTTGTCATTTCTGGAGCTCTACGCTTGGATTTTCCTGGACATACGTATTGAGCATCCATGTTTGGAACACTGATATTCTCGTTTCCACAAAAGAGAACAACTTCTTCCAACAAAGAAACCCATCCATTCTCCCTCATGGTTTGCAATTTTCTCTTGCACACTTTCACTAAATCCATGGCGTTCACTATGTCTTGATCATCTAGAGCTTGAGACAACTCATGAGTGACTCCAAGTATAATTCTCATCAAATGCAAACTGAATATAAAATCAAATGATTGTAGCAACTTCAAAGAAATATATGCTTCATGCTTCTGATCAGAACTCACTTTGTCAGATGATATTTCATCTAACACATCAATAGTAGAAGAAAACATGACAATAAAGTTTATAAGAGTACCATAGTGTGAGCTCCAACGCGTGTCACATGAACGCTTGATTTCAGTTTCTTGATTGAGTCCTTGTCCACTTGTAAGTTCTCCAATTTGAAGTGCTTCAATGACCTTGATAGATTGCTTTGCTCGAAGAATGTCCCGACGTTTAGAAGATGCCCCAACAATGCACCAACAATATCATGTTTTTTGGCAACATCGACAAGAGCTAATTGAAGCTGATGTGCAAAACAATGAACATAAAAAGCACTCGAGTTCTCCTTCAAAATAAGTGTCTTCAGACCATTAAATTCTCCACTCATATTACTTGCACCATCATAACCTTGACCACGTAGCCTAGTGATGCTTAATCCATGTTTAGAAAATAGTGTATCTATAGCTTTCTTAAGTGACATAGCAGTGGTACTCTCAACATGTTCAATGCTTATGAAGGATTCAATCACACAGCCATTTTTATCCACATAACGAAAAATAACAGTCATCTACTCCTTTACAGATACATCTCTGGACTCGTCAACTAGAATAGAGAAAAAGGCATCACCAATATCTTTAATGATAACATTTGTAGTTTCAACAACAGCAACATTCACTATGTCTTTTTAAATCCTAGGAGATGTCAATTTAAGATTTTCAGGAGCATTCTTCAATGCAACTGCTCTCACTTCATCATTATGATCAGCAAGAAACTGTAAAAGCTCAAGAAAGTTACCTTGATTGCTTGAGCTCTCTGATTCGTCATGACCACGAAAGGCAAGGCCTTGTCTTAGGAGAAAGCGAGTGAAATCAATTGATGCTTCTAGTCGAATTCGATAATCTGCTCAAGATTGATGTGCATTCTGATTGATAACATACCTATTATGCTGGTTTTCATTCATCAAATCTTCACATTTTCACACTGCTTGATTGTGGACACTATTGTGCGTCTTCCCTATATGATCATACAATCTGTCTTTCTTCTTGAAAAGCCAATACCACTGAAACAATCACCTCCTCCTTGCTCACCAACATTTGGTTTGAACAAATAGCAGCATAAACAAAATGCAGCATCTTTAGATATGCTATATTCTAACCAATTTGAAAATTCATCAAACCAGTCTACATAGAACCTTCGTTTCCCCGCTCCACGTTGTGTTTGAACAAACACATGATTTGAAGGCTGACTGTCATATCCCAATTTTCGAAGGATAAAATTTCAAAAAAATTGGGCATAATAAAACTCAAAATCTTAATATCCCATAATCCTGCTCAACAATTTCCAAAACTAAAAACAAATGCTGGAAATATAAATGTCGATAAACTCATCAACCGAGTTAAACATTTAATCTCCTTAATTACATCAACTTCCAAAAGTCTAGTAAAAACTACTTCGCTTACATGAGCTTAAAAACAACTACCATAAAATACAAATAATTGTATATCGTCAAAAACCCAGCTCGTAGGCCACTGCCTCCTACCTTCTGATCATCACCTGCAGGTCTAACCCCTACACCACGAATTGGTGCACCGGGTTGTAAACAACAAACCCGGTAAGCTAAAAAGCTCGTATGAGTAACTCTCAAAATAATAACTCAACAATCCTAACAACACATATAATTAAAAATTGGTAATTCCTGCCTTGATAACTTAGTTCAGGAATCACCTAAAAACAAGAGAATTCAAAAGAAGCAATTAAAAAAAACACAATAATTCAAAATCACTCAAAATCATAAAAGAACAAATAATTAAAAGAACGCAACAATTCGCAATCAAACAAATCAAAATGAAATCCTGCAAAAAGGCATAGTTCAGGAAATACTTAAAAACAAGAAATTTAAATGACAACATATAAGAACATCATACAATCATTTCTCTACTCTTACTTATGAGTTCCCCAACACATAGTCATCCCCCATAAGTAACCAAACAAATGCGTACTCATGGGTTCGTCAACACTTAGTCATCCCCCATGAAGTACCGACTGACAGACTAGAGCTCTAAACTGACCGTAACCAATCACCCGGCCAAGGCTTGGTTCCCGGTCCACCACGAAGGCTCCTAATCTAATAATCACCACTAAGGCTCACATTCCAATACTCTCCCAACATAACACTTATCAAATCACAAAATACTAATATAATCATAACCGTAACCTATCACCCGATTAAAGGCTAAGAACCCTGTTTGACTATTTAAACAACAATTCAAATATAAAAATATCATCAACAACATCACAAGAGCACTTCATAAATTATATATTTCCACCTAGATATATTTATATAAACAAAGACATAGATATTCCCACTAGAATAATCTATCAACAACCATATAACATGATCGAAAGTCCTTTTGAAAGATTTATTTTTTTAACAGAAAACTTGTTTTCACTTACCATGAGCCGTTGACGATCAAGCTCATTTATTTTTAAAAACAAAGTCAGTTTCCTTCAAGGACAATTTCACAATTAATAAAACAAAATTATAAAGTAAATTCGGTTCCTTAAGAACCCATGTGAGATTTACTCACAATATAAAAATAGCATCATAATCATCAATCAAAACCATTACCATCGTCATCATAATAATTATCATCATCATCATCCTCAAAAACAACATTTCCATCAACATTTTCCTCATCATCATTAATCTCATCATCATCATCATCATCATATCAAAATCAACATCAC
>NC_020491.1:20779738-20813904 GCF_000184155.1 Fragaria vesca subsp. vesca
TCATAATCATCTTCAAAATCGACATCATAATAATTATAAATATTTGGTCCCAAAGTGGACCTTGGTGAGATGTTACTCACCTCAAATCCAGCTGCGTCTTCGCACGCACAACACAAGCACAACACCAACTTTGTCAATCACCTAGGTAGCACAAAACAACTTAGTGACTAACAAAACAAGCGATCAACTTAATGACCAACTTTGTCACTAACAACCAAGTGATTACCCTTTACGCCAACTAGCTAAAACCTAACCCAAAGATTTACCATAACGAGGCAATCCTCGTATGAGACCTCCCAAGGTGACCGAAACCCATGAACAGCCTATGATAACCAAAAATGATTACCTCTATGTTCAGATTCCATAAACCAACACCGAAAGAAACGACTTCCGGCAAAGCCCCAACATACTCAAGCAACATTGAAACCTACAATCTACATGCTCACGTACTCGTATCGACAAGCACAACCTAACAATTACTCCTAACCACCCAACTTCTGGGAAATGCGCCGCCACGCGCCACCACACGCCGGCGGCAAGTGGGCCCCACGCGCCACCCTACCAACCTACGAATTAGCGCAAGCTCACAACACAAAACTTGTAGATTGAAGAGAGTGGAGCATCTTTTATACCTGAGGTTTCACCTAAAACGGCCGGAGCACGCCGAAAAACTCGTCGGAAGGTGGAAATCCACCACCGTAACTCTACACCGTGAGTCGTGCTAGGAGATTACCAGAAAAAGAACCAGGGCACCAAGGAGAGCCTATCCCGACCGGTTCCAAGCTGCGTCGCCGCCGCCGGAGGGAGAATTCCGGTCGGGTTGCAAACCGAGTCGCTGTCTTCCCTGTTGGCGATCGATTAGCACCGATCCGGCCGAGTCGTCCTCACTCACTAACACAGGGAAGATTGCGCTGAGGAGAGGAAGATTTTCCGACCGGTGCCGTCGTCTGGGTTGGCCGGAGTCGGTTGGAAAACTTGGGTCGGGTCGTCCGGGTCCGGGTCGGGTCAGCTGAAAAACTTTGACAGTGAGGGTGAGGCGCGGGAGAGAAGGGAAGAGAAAAAGAGGGTTTTCCGGAAAATGAAATGAGAACCCTAAGTTTTTCTTATTTAACACAAAACCCCGGAAAACCACGAACTTCTGCTGACCATAACTTCTTCATACGAAGTCCGTTTTACGTGTGCCACGTGTCTACGAACTCGTATCGCCATGCTCTACAACTTTTGTGAAGGAAGTTTCCTGAGAAACCCAACCGATTAAAAAGTCAACTCTTAACCCTTCAAAATAGAGCATTTTCACGGAACTAAAAACTCGACTACTTCCAGTCCACTCACTAAACCACAAAACCATACAACTCTTACTTAAATAATTTCCAAAATAATATTAGAAACTAATATTAAAATTCCGGGGTATTACACTGACAAGGACCTCTTAACATATACTCTCTTCGAATTTTATCCCTAACATCATGATGATAATCTGAAATTTTCATCCTTAATCCAGGATTAGAAGGAAGCTCACCCAAGTTAATCTCTACGTGACTCCGTTTTGATCTTTCATTCTGTACATGAGTTGAAGATAACTCACCTGATGTTCGTTTAAAATATCTCTCCATCTCTCACAATCTGCAATTGTAAATTTGTTTAATCAGCAAGTCATCAATCCAAAAAATAAAGTAGTAAACTGAGAAGAAGAAGGCATCACTTGATGTTATAAAGGGTTTTGGGGACGACAGACGAACAACGAACTAACGAAGAGAATAAGAACAACGAATATAAAAGGTTTTGGTGTTTTAGGCGTGATCCAATTCTCCTACAATTATATCAATTATTATTATATATATGTAATATAAAAATGTATATATATGTACTAGTTGGATACGGAAACGTAGTTGGATAAGGAAACGTGGTTAAGGAACAAGGACCGAAGACTTAAGGGGGAAGAAAAAAAAAAAAAAAAACTACAGGCGCCAGTTGTTAGAAAACTGAGTGGGGGCAGTGGCCCCCGCTCGCCCCTACCTGCGTCCGCCATTGGACATGCCTAATATTTTAGGGTGTTCTTACAGTTTGGGGTTTAGGCACAATATCCCTTTTCATATTTTAAAGTTTCGTTAATGGTTATGACGTGAGGGCTACCGTTTTAGTCCCTGTATTAAAACATAAAAGTTTTAAATTTTCCTTTATTTCCCTATTTGTTTAGAATAATTTTCCTTAGGTGGTAAGATTTGAACTCTAATTTTCAGCTTCTGAATTGCCGAATTTCATCCACACCTATATGCAAAACCTTGTAACGCCTATTCATTAGTAAAGTCGTTGGACAGATTCACGAGCCAGTAGTTTCACCAGGTAAAAAACAGAGCCAATTCATTACCTTTGTTGACTTATGGCAAACAAAATGGAACATAAAAAAGGGTACAAATGGTTATCGATAACATGTAGGGGTATAATATTGCTTTTATTATCTAGATCATAGGCTCGCGTCGATTAAAAATCCTAATTTGAATCTGTTTTCATACAGTAAGAATCTGTTTTCATTTCTTGACCAAAAAAGAATCTGTTTTCATACAGTAAGAATAAATGGGGAGCAGAGTAAGTGTTTTCGTATAAAAAGCCCCGCTGAAATAAAATAGAAGAGTCTTCCCGCCTCTTTCACCCTAATCTCATTTTCCCCCAAATTCCCTAACCATGGCCGACAAGAAGAAGAAGCGCCGCCGCGCCGACCCAGCCTCCGACGACGACTCCCTCCCCTTCAAGAACATTCTCAAACCCGACGCCTCCATCCTCCACTCCGTCCACAAACTCACCGACTCTCTCCGCTCCTCCGCCGCCGCCTCCTCCTCCAAAACCCTAACCCTCGCCGACCTCTCCATCGCCTCCTGCCGCGAAGTCCGCGAACTCCCGATCTCCTCCGTCCAGTCGGAAATCGAGTCCCTCATGCTCAAAGTCCTCCACTCCATCCTCGACGGCCACGGCTTCGCCTTCGACGTCCCCTCACGCGCTGCCGCCAACCAGCTCTACGTCCCGGAGCTCGACCGCATCGTCCTCAAGGACAAATCCTCCCTCCGCCCCTACGCCAACGTCTCCACCGTCCGCAAAGCCACCATCACCGCCCGGATTCTCCAACTCATCCACGAGCTCACCATCAAAGACATCCACGTCACCAAGCGTGACCTCTTCTACACTGACGTCAAGCTCTTCCAGGACCAGTCCCAGTCCGATACCATCCTCGACGACGTGTCGTGTATGATCGGCTGCACCAGGTCATCCCTCAACGTCGTCGCCGCCGAGAAAGGAGTGGTGGTTGGCCGTTTGATATTCAGCGACGACGGCGATGTGATTGACTGTACTAAGATGGGGATGGGAGGGAAAGCTATCCCGCCGAATATAAACAGAGTTGGTGATATGCAGAGTGATGCATTGTTCATCTTGCTTGTTGAGAAAGATGCTGCTTATATGAGATTGGCCGAGGATCGGTTCTATAATCGGTTCCCTTGCATTATTGTGACCGCCAAGGGGCAGCCGGATGTCGCTACAAGGCTGTTCTTGAGGAAGATGAAGATGGAATTGAAGCTTCCTGTGCTGGCATTGGTGGACAGTGATCCTTATGGGCTGAAGATTCTGTCTGTTTATGGGTGTGGATCGAAGAATATGTCGTATGACAGTGCTAATTTGACCACGCCGGATATTAAGTGGCTGGGAATTAGGCCGAGCGATTTGGATAAGTATAAGATACCGGAGCAGTGTAGGTTGCCGATGACGGATCAGGATATTAAGACAGGGAAGGATATGTTGGAGGAGGATTTTGTTAAGAAGAATCCGAAATGGGTTGAGGAGCTGACTCTGATGGTGAAGAGTAAGCAGAAGGCAGAAATTCAGGCATTGAGCAATTTTGGGTTCCAGTACTTGTCGGAGGTGTATTTGCCCCTCAAACTTCAAGAAGAGGACTGGATATGAATGGTGTTGGTTGGTTTGGAGGCTGTTTTTTTACGGTAAGTTATGTATCTTCTAGTATGGTTAAATTGTCGTCAATCCTTTTACTTTGTTGGTAAAACTGTTGACATTAGTTTGGAAGTGCTGCAGTTTGTTATGAGTTTTTCTACTAGATTTTTGCATGAATGGTCCTAATGTCGTAGAGAGACAGCATATTAACATCCAATTTGGTGCAATTTTAATAGTTGGGTCTTGGAAGACCTTATGTCCTGTGTGGACCAACTGCTTAACTTCTGATAGAAGAGATTAATCTTAGTCTGAGTAAATATAGCTTCTGGTGTGAACTTACATTTACATCGATTTCTACTAGATAATGCCATCAGTTGCAACTATAAAGCGGATATATGCTTAACTAAGTATATGTAGTAAAACTTTAAGAGTAGAAGAAAGCAAACTAAGCACCAGGGCAAGATTGGTACGTTTCCCTGCCATTGTTGCAATGATTTTGTGGTTGTCTGTAACATTTCTAGAACCACGGGTTTTTCAGTGGGATATATAACTTTGCTGTTCATTTCTACTTAAAAATTCTTCTCAGTTTGATGTACATCGAATTTTCTCTGGTGGTATCAAGTGCAATTTTAGGTTATATTGAGCTTGAACGTTATTACACCCTGCAGAAGTTTGGTTACTGCATCATTGACCTTTAGACTGTGTGTTATTGAACGTCCATTAATTCAATGGATTCTCATAATGATGAAGATACCATCTTTTACTGAATTTCCTTTGCTCTGTAACCATAGGTAAACTCTAACAGCAAAAACCTGAAAGTTAGAGACCTTGAAGTTAGGTTTGGGACTAAGTTTCTTCATTCATATCTTGTTTGGTCATGGCTTTTACCCTATATCAAGTTCATGTACCCAGAAACCTCAAAGTATGGTTTTGATTGGTTCTATTTGGAGCATTTCTCAAAATAAGTATGGCAAGAGTTGTCTATTGTAATTGCTATGTTTATGAAAGTTGGATTGGTTTCACTGATGACATCCGATATATCCGCTGGCTGTGGTGTGAGGTTGTTGAGACGTTGAAGTTAGTATACATGACAGTGTTGATGTTTTTTTGCTGTAAGCAATTAAGCGTATCATTCTTGGTCTTCACATTAGGAATCTGTAGAAGAATCTCCCTAGTGATTTCTGGCTAATTAAGGTTTGCAGAAAACAGGACTCAGCTGTTATTGAGACTTGGGTTGTCGATTAGCCAACACTTTCCAATTTTTTATTTACTTGTCCTGGGATTTTGATCAGCTGTCTACATATGGATATTGTCTTTCTATCTAGGTCATGTTAACTTCCACAATTGGTATTTGTGAAAGATCACTAGAATTAATAATCAATAGGATACCCACCATCCATTCTGGGCACCATTGACAAGTTATCTGACTTCATGGCTGAAGATATTGTCAGAATTATATTCCATGCTTGCAAGTTTTTCATTTACTTTGATGATGGCTATTGCCCTGAACATGGTTTGATTCTTGATGATACTAACCATTTTCTTAGAAGTTCAGTCTCTTATTTCATAACTTCATTTTTCTGTTAGACTTGAGTCCACTCGTACTTCTTTGTGTAGATAGTTTGTATTAAAAATCTCTAAGCCGATATATAGATGTAAAGCATCATAAGATTTGTGGTTGTTTTATCAAGTGAGAACCAGCAGATGATCATGAGACGATATTTGCTTATCAATCTTGCAGTTTAAATGAAACCAGATAAATTTCTCTTTGAGAGTGGCCGAGGATTGGTTTAAGCAAACCTCATGTCATGTACGAACCCTACTGCTTGACACGCTGATAGAATAAAGTTTTTCTGTCTGTAAATGGTGTTTCCATGTACTTCGCCAAAATATATCAACTCTACATTTACGACAATGTCATCAGCGGCTACATGCTTAACTAAATAGATATAGTAAAAGCAGAAGCAAGCACACTAGGGGCAAGGGCAAGATTGCTTCTATTCCCTGCCATTGTTGCAATGATTTTGTGGTTGTTTTTAACCTTTCTAGAACCATGGGTCTTTCAGTGGTATATATCAACTTTGTGTTAATTCATTTCTACGCAACATATCTTCTCAGTTCGATATACATTGAAGTTTTCTCTGGTTCTCTGTAGTATCAAGTGCAGTTAGGTTCTACCTCAAGTATATTCATCCACATCTTGTTTCATCAAGAATCAAGTATATTCATCCATATCTTGTGTTTTTGCATAATCCCGGAGACTATGTAGAATCACGGTGGAACACGAACAATAGACAATCATGGGCAAGAGACAAGGACATATAGCTAAGGAAGGTTCCCTCTTTTTACATGTTTCCAACGTGGGACAAACTATACATAACTATTATCATGGTGTCCTCTTATAGAGCTTGGGCGAGCACCTTCCGGATATGGCACGGATGATCTTTCACCATGGCGAGGTAGCTTGGATGTCGGTCTACAAGTTTCATGACTAGTTTATGGGCGGGGAAGGTAGTTTATCAACTACCGACTACATCTTGTTTGCTCATGTAGTTAGATTCTTGCTGTTACCCTATCTCAAGTTCCATGTACTATATTTTTGCTTTTACCCTATCTGAGAATACAAGTACTTAGAAACCTCAAAGTCTGGTTTTTGTTGGTTGTATTTGGATTATTTCTCAAAATAACTATTATAACAGTCATGTTTATCACTTTGGATTGGTTATACTGATTGACATATACATCCCGCTGGCTGCGGTATAACGTTGGAGTTTGTATACATGACAGTGTTCATGTTTTCTTTGCTGTAATTACATTTTCTTGTAGTTTCTTGGTCTTTAAATTATGTGTCAGTAGCAGAATGTCACTACTGTTTTCTGGCTTATTTATGTTTGGAGCCCATTTCCCTATCAAATTCATGTTTGGAGCTTTCGGGGCTGTTCAACTCTGAAGTGCCTTTTTCAGGCTGCAACATAAGGGGATGGAGGGAGTAGCCTATCTGTATCTTTCCTTCCTACAGTGCTTTTTTTAGTTCTTTTCTGAATTGCTATTTTTTTATGCTGAACTTCTCTATGAGCATTTTGGCTTGCTGAACTTTGGATTCACTTCTTTCTTTCTTGTTACTTTTAGCAAGTGAGCTTGATGGTCTAGTCATAGCAATCTTTTTTAAGTACTGTTTTAACTATTTGGACCTAGTTTCTAGCTTGCTTGGTGGCTCTTGTGACATTCATATTGATATGCTTCAGTTAAGGACCTACGCCTCTCTAATCCTCATGTATATTTCTTGTGTAAGGCAGCCAGTGAATTTTTCGATCACATAAATTTGTTTTGGTCCTATTGTGTGTCAGATTTGGTCATTTGGATTGATATAGCAACCATCAGCTTCCAGTGCATTGCCTCAAATAATTGTAACTCAGTTGGTGAAGCTATATTGGGTGCGGGGAGTAAAGAATAGACTCAAAGAGCTATTTGCCTTTGCCCTTTGGTGTTGTATAATTTTGCCCTCTATTTTGGTGGTGTGGGAAGAAGGAACAGAATAAGTTTCTCAGACAAGGAAGAAGAGTTGGCCTCTATTTGAGATAGAATTAGATTTCCTGCTGGTTTCTGGTTGTCTTTGAGTGTTAATAAGGGTGACATGATGTAAGTGCAGGTCTAGGTTGAAGGACCAAAATGTGTAGGGATAAAGTATCAGTCTGTCGAACTAGAACGTTGTGTATTATGTATTTGTGCTTATCTTGTACATTATTTTTCCTCCTTTTTCCATTCGTTTAGATTGTTCTTGAAGAAACCCAGTAATCAAATGTGCGTAACAGATGAATTCGCGAACAAGTCATACGATCTAAAGTGCCCGTGCTGAGCATTCGTGTTTAACTGTGGCGTCAACAGTTTCTGGAGTTGTAAGGATGCGAGGATTATAAGCTTCAAATATAACTCCATTAAGCAGCAAGCCATGAAATGATGGACGCATTCATTTGGGTTCTAGATAGGAGACTCCCTTGACTAGTGTGTGGCTTGTAATAACACCAAAATGAGAAGAGTGACCACCAAATTAGAGAGCTTATTTCCGGCGGAGTTGCTTTCTTAGTAAGATTGTCGCGTGCATTCCTTTGTATGCTTATCAGTTACTTCATGCATGTACCATATACCTTCAAACTAAGTAATAAACCTAGTATATATTCCTAATATTAGGTAATAATAGGGTGCCTATCGATGTCATACCAAAAGGCTTTCGTTCATCCTACTCCCATGAGGGATAACATGTTTCCTATTATGAGGAGGACCTTTCATTTCTGTGTTCTATAAATAAGGCAGCAAATAAGCTGTAAGAAGATTTGATTTGATCAACATATTCAAACTCTGTTTTCCTCTTGATTTGATCTACATACATATATTCTCTTGTATCTTGTCACCATCTTAGGTTGCTTAAATCTTTCCTCCTCTGAATTCCCTGATGGCTGATAGTAAGAATGAAGAGTACTACTCACCAACCCTTCTCATCAACATCTTTGCGTGAAGAACTTATCTCTCAGCCAATCAACAAGCTGAATTAAAACTCGAGGTCCAACATGTACTCCAAAGCAATTGTGAAGCACTTGAACAAGGCCAGAGTAGCCATGAAAAAGCCGATAAACCTCGCCAGATGTCATGAGCTTCCTCAGATGAAGTGGTTCAAGTCGATTTTACAACACTCAGAAGGTTGTGTCCCATACAAAAGCCAGCGACAATTGGTGATGACGAAGGAAATAGCATCAACACCACCACTGTTTCCAAAGACAAATATTGCGAAGCGATTTTACAACACTTAAACAGGGCTAATCTAGCCATCAAGAAGTTTATATATATGGCAAGAGGTCATAATCTTCCTCGGATTAAGCGCTCCAAGAAGATTTTACAAAACATGCAGCACTTGAAGACGATGACTATGAAGCTGATGAAGACAAAGAAGGAGACGGTGGAGATAAAGATGTTCAACAATCTATTTCGTATTTTATAATGATGTTAAATGAGTCCTTGAACAAAACCCTATGAACTTGTAACTACTCTACTGCATTTTGCATTTTGTAACGTTTACTACTCTAGCTAGAAATTATTCTATTTTCTTTTTAGATGAATGATGTTCTAAATCAATCCGAGCATTTGTGGACGATTAATTATGCTTGAAAATTCAAAATTGTCATTCTTTGTCTTCTCTCATCAGTGCTATTAATCGTTGAGACATGCACTTCATACTTCGTCATAGTTTTATGCTTAATGATGACCTCTATATACAACTAGCTCAAATTGACATATTAGCTCAACTAGCTCATGCTGTAGATGGACCAAAAACAGCCATCTAATATCTTCTTCAAAATTTGTAGCTTGCTTCTGATTAATTGTGAGACTGAGGTTTGCACTATAACTACCATCGGTAATTTTGCTACTCTTAAACTTGTTAACACCCTGTCATCCAACATAAGGGCTGCGTATATTTCCAAAACTCATTTTTGCCCTGCAAAAGTTCCACCTCCGCGGCTCCGTCATTTACGCCTCTAATTCCAAGGTGGAGAACCCTAGCTAATTCCCCGCAACGAGGTAGGTTATAGATTTGATCATTAGAGGACGAGAGTGACAATGAGAACTAATGACCAATATTGCAGTTAACCTTTGCTAGCTATAGCGGTATAAAACGTAACTAATAAGGAAATAATATTGATCAAGTTGAAGGCTAGGAAATAATATATGTTCTGCATTAGCATGCCAAGAGCAAAAGGGAGAGCAGAAAATTGAAAAGAAAAATTACCAGCTCGAATGGATCTCTTTTCAAGTGGAAACCATGCATGCTTTTCATGAAGTGCTTGTGCTCGATCAGCCATTGATGCAGCTAAAAAAAACAATTGAAAGAGTGTGAATCAACAATCCCGGCCCCTTCAACTATTGGGTGTGAAGCATGCTGTTCTAGACTTCTAGTTGCATCATACCGATACAACACAATAGAAGTTTATTACTATGACAAACTGACAACATTGTAAGGTAAAAGTCGCAAGACTAGTGTTATTACAACTTCACCAAAACTGATCATCAGTAATTAAAAAAACAAAAAAAAAACCAGTTTATTGCCATGCAAGCTCTGATAGAGATCGACGACCGGCGACGACGTCCGTCGAGCTTCATTCGACTCTCATACAATTGTCGTCTAATTGTCGACTGATTAACTGTTCCGATTGCTTCTCTCCCTTAATGAATCAAAGCCGGTCCAGAAGCAACAGCAACAACTGCGTACGTATAAGATTTACATATAAGATTGAAGTAGCTAGCTACTTATTATATGATGGACTTGGAATAACTATGAACTAATACCCCGTGAATTCACAATAGGAAAAGAAGTTACTCACCATGCAAAGAGAACGGCTCCAACAATAGCCACGATGACTTCTAGGACGCAGCTAGTCATATCTGATTTTTGATAAGCAATGTCTCCCTCTAATAATCCTCTAATAATGTACACAATGCATTATGGGTTTCTGCTCCTGATCGAATGTATATATTTATAGCAAGGCTCTGATCGACCTTTAATTAATAGATAGAAGAAGACTAAGACGACTAGAAGAAGACTAGAAATTGTTTAACTCCGATCGACTTTTCTTAGAACCAGATGTTCACACATGCATATATAATATGAAATTAAACTAACATTCAACTCCATCCGCGAGCGTGCCTAAGTAATTAAACATCAATAATGCTAGGGATATCACCTCTGACTCTCTGAGTAAATCGATCAAAGCTTAATTGGATGAAAAATTCACAGAAATTAAGCTAGGTTAATCTGCATGCAGAGCAACACAAAGCTGGGAATGAAAAATTAGTGATAGAAACTTTCTAGTTCCAAATTATTAGAGCGCACAGAGTGGGGGGAAATGAGAGCAAACACTCGTTCTGTACAAAGAAATACCCATTCCCTTGCCTTGAAGGGCAGCACTTTAGAACCAGAATGTTGTGCGTTATGTGTTTGTGCTTTTATAGTTGTATACATTTGCTGGTCTCCTTTTTCCTTTGGTTTAGACTGTTCTTGAAGAAACCCAGTGATCAAATGTGCTATGTGCATATGACAGATGAATTTTCGAACAAGTCCACGGAACCAAAAGGAAATCTAAAGTGCCTGTGCTAGTGTGCTGAGCATTCGTGCTTCATTACTTTGTGTCAACAGTTAACTGTGCATGCGTCAACAATTTCTGGAGTTGTAAGGATGAGAGGATTAGAAGCTTTCAAATCTCCACATTCCACTTCAACTCGTCGTCTATCAAAATCTCTATATTAATTCTTCTCTCACGCCGAAACCTCCGACAGAAAAGGTAGAAAAAACGTACGGTGCAGCTTACAAGTTGCTTAATTTTGTACGCTTGTATTCATTCTTCTGCATATCTTACACCATCCATCTGCAGCCGCTGATGGTGCTGATGGGACTGCAACTGTTTACAATGTATTAAGCTTTGGAGCTAAACGCAATGGCGTTACTGATTCAACCCAAGCTTTTCTTGATGCATGGGCTGCTGCCTGTGCCTTCTCGGATTCAGCCGAGATAAGTGTTACTAAAAGGGAGGTATTTGCTTAACTAAATGGCCTTTAGAGGTAACTGCAACAGCACCCAAATAACATTCCGCATTGATGAAACACTAGTAGCTTTAGCTGATTACCAGTCCTTGGCCAAGCTAACAATTAATTGGCTTTTGGTTTTGAAGGAGTCAGTGGTGTAACCATTATTGGAGGAACGCTTGATGCCAAGGGTTCTGCCCTCTGGGCTTGCAAATTGAGCATCAAAGAAATAAATGTCCTACTGGCACCACGGTTAATTAGTATATGAACTAGAATAATCTCCTCTGGTCCTCTAATATAATGCATGAATAATGATGACCCTCGTTAAAACAGTTTGGGTAAAATATTGTATAGTTCTTCTGGATTGAAGTCGACATCTATTTAGTCCTTATGGTTTTATTTTAATATGAATAGTCTTTAAAGTCACGATTTTTCATCTAAATAGTCTTTATGGTTTTATTTTAATATAAATAGTCCTTAAAGTCATGATTTTTCATCTAAATAGTCCTCATGGCCTTTAACTGAGAAAATTGTCGGAAAAACTATTTAGATGAAAAATCATGACTTTAAGGGCTATTCAGATTAAAATAAAACCATAAGTACTATTTGGATGAATTTTTTTGACTTTCAGGACTATTTAGATTAAAATAAAACCACAAAGACTAAACAGATGTCGACTTCAAACCACAATGACTAAATAAATTTCAATTCAAAGAGTTTCCAATACCAACACAATGTCTCACTTTGTGGAGCCGGCCGGGAAAGGTTATTAGGTTTAGGACTCGTATATATGAGTCATATTTGTAGTAGGCATGTATGTGTATGTGTCAAAGACCCCCAATAATCCAATCACACTGAGAAAATGAGAATGCCTTAAATTAAAATTTATAGTTTACTTGACTGACTATATAAGCTGTCCGAGAGCTCCTAGTCTTTGTTAGTTTCTTTAACCGGATAGTTGACTTGACAATAAGCAACTGCATGTTCCCCCTCACTGAGAGGACGATAGTTTCGCCGGTTCAATCGCCAATACCATTTTCAGGGGGCTGAAAAAGTGAAAATGAAGGTATCCTAACAGCATGGTTGACTTAGGCTTCCTAGCTTCATTGCAGGGTTTATGGTCCTGACTTGGATTCCTCAGTATTGTGTTGAATGAAATTGGCCTAGCTAGTCTCATTTGCTTTATATATTTCTAATGAATCACTACTGATGGACTCGTTGAGAATGATACTGATCTAATTCATGACCTAACTCAAATGTGTCGTCCTTTCTTTCGTGATGATTTTTGTTTTCGAGTAATTAAGGGCACCGAGTTTACAGTGTTCTCGCTTCAAGAAAACAAATTAACAATACACAAACAAATCAAACCGAAATGATCGACTAACAACAATCAAATCAAGTTTATTGTGACAAATTGACAATTAACATCATATGTATATAAGGAAAAATTCCAAAGACATGTTATTACAAGCCAAGCTTCACTGAATTAAATTGATCCTCATAAATAAAAGGAAAGAATTGTTTATTGCGTACGTTGCAAGTTTCATAAGAGATCAACGACGTTCGTCCAACTTCATTTTGATATTCTCAGTTGTCTTTAACGGAGTCCTAAACTCCGGTAATATCGGTCCCGACTGCGCCCCCAGCCGGATGAGCGGTTACCGTCGCCCCAGCAACATAAAGAACAACAACAACTGCACGCCAACGTTTACTATAAGATCGATCGAACAAGGATGGACTTGATTGAAATAACTAATTTCGAATTCACAAGGAGAACAAGTTACTCACCATCCAAAGAGAGCGGCTGCAACAATAGTCGCCATGATTTCTAGGATGCAGCTCGTCATATCCGATTTGTCTCTAGCTCTGTTTCTCAATCACTGAAGCTCGAACGAAATGACTGACCTGCACAATGCATACTCCTGATGAATGTATATATTTATAGCAAGGTTCTCGATCGATCGACCTTTAATTAATAGATGAGAGGGAAGTCGTCGACGAGTTAAGCTAAGATCATTGTTTAATTCCGATCATCTACTTCTCTTAAAACCAAATGTTCAGACATAGTTAAACCTAACATTCAACCCCATCCCGTCCTAATTAACTAGTTCTAGGGATCACCTCTATCTAATAAATCGATCAAAGCTTAATGGGACGAAAGTCCCACTGTAATAAACTTATACTAGGTTTACTTTGCATGCAGACGTTTTCCCAGGTCAACCCATATATCAACGCAGAGCTCATATGATATTGTGATAGAAACTGTATCAGTAACTACGTATTACGTACACCTATTGTATCAGTAACTACGTATCACTCAAACAATGTAATTAGTAACAAGTGATTACGTAGTAGAATTAGGTAGTAGACAAGTTTTTTTGTTTTATTTTGATACGAATTAAGAAAACAATTAAAAAGAAAAATTTCTAAGACAACTCGAATTTACACCATCAAATAAGAAAGCTCTAGACCTCTAGTACGTAGCAATCGCTGGATAACTAGCCAGCCATGTGCATGCGCGCGTCCATTAAGCAGAAGATGACTTTCATCAGTAATATTACAAAACATAGTATTACAAGCGTATTATGGTTATAGTACAAGAAAACACATAAATCAAAAGAATGAAAAAAAAAAATAGTAAACCCTTTGAGATTAAAACTGATTATCATGAATTCATGATAGAAAATATGATACCCACCAACATCAAAAAGTTTTCACTTAATGGAGGATCATATATAATGTGAAGCAAATCTGAATTTGACGACCCTAAAGCCTTTATAAGAACAGGAATATCGCAATCAAAACTTCAAAAGCCTGCTATCATTTCAAAGGGTACACAAAGAAATCAGCATAATTACATATTTGCATTTCATAAATCGTTATATGAGAGAAGAGGTTATTATCAACCAATACCACATTGTCAATTTCACTTTGATATCTAGGTTCAGCAGAAGCATAATTTTCATATATCCACGAACATGTTTAACAAGGTCTGACAATATGTGACTCGGTTTTCTACTGAAACCTGACATTGAATCCTTAGTTGTTGTTGTTCGTGTGATACAGTTAAAGCTACCATTGTTGTGTTTCTGTGGAGCCATAATAAGTTAATAACAGAACCCCATCCGACATCATCAGCCCTATAATAGAAAGCATCACAATTGAAAGAAGTAGCCTCACCCACAAAGGAATATCCATGACCGTAATAGCCCGAAGCATAAGAATTCTCACTCCGACTGAAGTTATAGTCACCAAGGTTACTGCAACCATACCTTTGGCTTTGGTCTCCACCATAAGGCATTGATTGTACGACATAATCATTAAGCCAGTTAGGAATCTCTTTCTTCTAGTACGTCAGTAACGCTAATATCATACAATATGACCAATCTTGTGATCATAATCATCTATGCTTTTTGGAAAGTCGTAATTGATGACATGAGGAATGTGAACGATAACTAACTAGTGAAGCAACATATATCTCGTGCTTCCAGTAGCGTTGCAACATGAGAAATCTTGTCAATGTCTTTCAGCAAAAGAGAACCATTGTGGCCAACTTTGGTAGAACTCAAATCTTTTTTTGTGCTATGACAGTCACGTAACTTGTAACATAAAAAAATTCTAGTGAGAAACACAACATTGACTAATAATGAACCCTGATCATGACCTCTACTCTGGGTCATTCTGGCTTTTGGGTTTCTTTGTGTATCACTGGATTGCACGCCACCTCAATCTACATCCTTGCTAGATGAAAAACTTGTGCTCCAGGCCAATCACCATCACAAAAACATGCATCTAATCTTTCCTTATAAATCAACAATGAGTTGTTTATTGAAACCTCGGGATGACAATGTTGGTGTGAAACATTCATATACCTTTATTTCAATGGGATCAAATGACGACTTTGACATAATTATTGCCTCTGAAATTAAAAGCATTGTTTGATCCCGTCCTCAAGGACTATTTGATCCTGTCCTTATATTTATGTCTCTCTACTTAACAGTCTATACTGAGTAGCATTTTCACTATTTCCAAACCAACATAAAGGTGAGAAATGTTGATCGACTACAAACAAGGAAAGCCGGATGAACTTACATATAGAATTTTCGTACATCAATTTATGTACCTATTGCAACCTTGCCTAATCCCTATAAACTTGTGACTTTTCGCAAGTGAGCTTGATGGACTGGTCATAGCAAATCTTTTTTTATAAGTGCTGTTTTAACCTAGCTAGTTTCTAGCTTTCTTGGTGGCTCTTGGTGAAATTAATATTTGAAATGCTTCAATGAAGGAGGACTCACGCCTCTCTAATCCTCATGGACATGTGTTGTGTAAGGCAGCCAGTGAATATTTTTCGAGCACATAACTTTGTTTTTGGTCCTATTATGTGTCAAATTTGGTCATTTGGGTACATATTTAGCAACCATTCAGCTTCCAGTGCATTGCCTCGCATAATTGTAACTTGGTTGGTGAAGCTATATTGGGACTCAAAGATCGAGCTATTAGCCTTTGCCCTTTGGTGTTGTACGTGTAGTTTCTATTTTGGTGGTGTGGGAAGAAGGAACAGAACAAGTTTCTCAGACAAGGAAGACCGAGTTGGCCTCTATTTGAGATAGAATTAGATTTCTTGGTAGTTTTTGAGTGTTAATAAGGGTGACATGATGGAAGTATAGCCGTATAGGTTGAAGGACCAAAACTATCAATGTTTCCAACTAGCTAGAATGTTGTGTATTACAGAAAAAAGCATAGTGTTGTAAATAGTTATTATATAGTGGATATTCTTGTAATTAGCCGACTAAGGTTGTTATTGTAATTTATATCATGGACTCATCTCTATATAAGAGATGGTTTCATACTCAATAATACACACATATTCTCTCATTCTCTTGATTGTTTCTCTCCTTTCTCAATCTATTTCTTTTATTTTACAACACATAGCTATATATTGTGATGTAGAAAACTATGGTATTGTTGTAAAACAAAAAGAATAGATTGAGAAAGGAGAGAAACAACCAAGAGAATGAGAGAATATGTATGTATTATTGAGTAGGGAACAATCTCTTATATAGAAATGAAGTCATGATGTAAATTACAATAACAACCCTAGTTGGCTAATTACAAGAATGCCCACTAAATAATAACTATTTACAACACTCCCCCTTGGGTATTCTCTGTCATTAGCTTCTCCTAATATATGCTTCGGTGTTGCCTCGTCAAAACCTTGCCATGTAATAAAAACCCTATGGGACAAAAACAATCCTAGTCGAAGGAGAAAAGAGTACAACGCACAAGTAGCAATGATAGTCAGAACCCTTGATTTCGGTGAAGCAGTTTAGTCTGGATCATAAGATGTGAGTCTATAGGAGATAGATGCATAATAGTTGCTACACCAAAACCTTGCCCGGTAAACCCAGTGGGACAAACCCGTGGTCGAAGGGAAAAGATGAGCAAATGCATATATTTCAAATAAAGGCATCTTCAAGATGCAGCATGAGGAATGTGACTAATTACATGTGTGCCTCATTAAAACCTTGCCAGGTAACAAAACCCAGTGGGACAAAATAACCCTAGACGAAGGATAAAAAGAGTACACAATGGTCAAGAGTATACTTCAAGATACTCCCCCTAAAAACTACACACTAGGTAAAACTACTATATTGATCACGCTTCTTGAATAACTTAATAGTCAGCATGATTTAAAGAGGTTTTTATTTCATATACCTCTAAGATTATTGTATTCCCTATAATAAAGACATAACCAGTTGGGAATAAGCCTTGTGTGGGTTTACATAACTCGTGTCAACATATTTAACAAGGCAAACATCATTCTAAGGATCATAGGCGGTTGATCCATTCCATATGATGCCTAGGGATAAAATGAGTCATTTTCCATCATACATTTAAAGTAACGAAAAATTGTCTTTTATGCCATTTATGGAGGCGGCATGTTGGCGCAGAGCTATATCTAGCTAACAAATTCACATCAGATGAGATGTCCGGTCAAGGCAATTCAACCAAGTATAATAATGCGCCTATTGTACTTAGATATGAGTCTTCTGGCCTTAATATCTCTTCGTTATTATCTGCATGATAATACAGGTGTCTTTAGACCTCGGACGACTATAGGTGTGCTTAAATACTTTGTTTTATCCTCATCAAAGTATCTTAACATCTTCTAGATTTAATTTGATTGATGGACTAAAATTCCATCTGCACTTTGCACGACTTCAGGTCGACAAAATAATATTTGGTCTCCTAAAGTCATTCATCTCAAACTCCGATTTCAGGTGTTTTGCAGTTTCTTTAATCTCTTCAAGAGTATCAGTCAAATTCATGTCATTGACATAAATTACCACAAATTACAAACCCGGAATTTGTTTCCTTAAAACACGCATGGGCATAGTCCATTTGTTCATATATCCCACCCCAAACAAATATTCATTTAGACCGTTATACCAACTCCGTCTGGATTGTTTGAACCCCTAAAGTGAACTACTCTAGCAAATGGAGAGCATGTTCTGTGGTCTAGAACTATTTGCATTGGGTAACAGAAGTCCTTTAGGAAACTTCATGTATATCTCTATATTCAGATCCCCATAGAGATAAGTTGTTACCACATTTGTAGACTGCTTATTCAGTTATTTGGAAACTACCACACTGATAAGGTAGTGGAACGTTATGACGTCCATTACGGGAAAGTACGTCTCCTCGTAATCAATCGCAGGGTGTTGAGAAAATCCTTGCGCCACTAAACGAGACTTATATCACAATCTCGTTTTTCTCATTACACTTCCTTACAAATACCCATCTAAACAATATAGGTTTAACATGGGTAGGTGTGGGAACAACAGGCCCATAATAACACCTTTCTCTAAGTTAAGGAATTTGATTTGACCTGGATTGTTTCTTTCCTTTTTAGCCAGTCGTCTCTTTGTTGAGATTTGTCAATGAAGCAAGGTTCGACATCATCGCTTATTATAAATTCGGTGGCCACCGTAAATACAAACATATCATCGATGAACTCCTATTCCGATTCAATATCTCACAAAATTTACCGAGATTTTCTATTCTCGGGAGTGGGTTTAAATGTTGGAGCGTCCCCCAACATTGTCTCTTCTAGGACAAACCCATAATCCGGATTTATCTCGTGAGTTGAATTGGTTGAGATTACGATGGCAAGAAGATTCATTTGTGCCAAGTTTACCCTCTTCTAGGGATAAGAATCGTTCGAACCTAATGGTCTACCTCGCTTCTGGGCAGGGACTATGACTGGTTAGCCGCCATGGCCGTACCTCGTCCAACTAGGACGATACATCCTACAGGGACATTTATTCTTGTAGGTTTGCAGCAGGTATATATTATCTCGTCACTTTAACTAGAAGTAAAATTCTTCGCACTTCAATTTCACATGTGCGGTTTGGGGATCAAGATGAGACATTCTACACGTCGTTCATTAGGAACGCTCACATTCTTATCTCCCCCTAACGGCGGGAAGATTGTCTCATCAAAATGACGACCGCAAATCTAGCGGTATAGAGATCTCCTGTCAAGAACTCTAAGGAGCACATAATGGATAGGGTTCATAATCGACATATATGCCCATCCTTTGTTGAGGACCCGATTTTGTACGTTGTGGCGACACAATTGGCACGGAGACTGCAAACCCAAATGCGTATAAGTGCAAAAACATCAGGTTCACACCCAGTCACCAACTGTAACACGAAGTAAGATGGGTAGCAGTGGGCCTCAACTAGACCGACATGGCTGCATGCAAGATTGCATAGCCCGACGCAAACAATAGAAGCTTGGTGCGCATTACCAAGGTTCTATATGCGAGACCATCTTAGGTTTGAACATAGGAAACTATATGTTTTACAAAACCCAAGGGATATGCAATAATCATCGAAAACCTTCGATGTAAACTCTCCGGCATTATCAAGTCTTATAGACTTTATGGGATAATCCGAGTGGTGTACCCTCTATTTCATAAGTGAGAGTTTAGCAAAGGCATCATTTTCTTGTGGACAATAGTGTGACATCTGATCACTTAATTTGTCGATGCATCAACCAAAACCATTAATATTTAACTGGTCCGTATGGTGGTTGGATAGGTCCACATATTTTTCCTTGCATTCTGTGCATAAAGAGATAATGTATATTCTAGTCTTTGCATGTGATGGTCTAGTATTCAACATTCTTAACAAGCAGCTTGATATAATGTGTCATTAAAGACAAGACCCTTATTCTGATGGGGATGCCTGTGTGATAATTGAGTTGAGGATACGGTGCATCATATGTTTTCCTGGGTGCATCAAACACCAATACTATAGCTAGTATTTGCTCGAATCATTTAGCTTCTAGCTAATAAATTTGAATATAGTCAATGTACGCTTTTGGCCGCACATTGGAAGGTTATGCAAAGATATTACATCATTTTTCTGGTGGTTTCAATGTTTTAAGCATTGATTTAATGAACTTACCTTTCGATAACGTTCTTTTGAAATGTAAAGGTATTTTGACCTCGTTAGCCAGACGAGAATGCTCAATTCCTTAATATTGATAACTCATATCAATTTTGATTTAGATTCTAAGGCAACAAGCCCTTCCATTTTAATATTTTTTTTTGCTTCATGCAAGGAAGATGTCTAGTTCAAATTGTTTCTTCTGGAGACTACCAATTAACATGATAAAGCTACCGATTTTATCATGTCTGATGAATTTGGAATGAAACTTCAAGTTTCTTAAGGGGATTATTATCAAAACTAGAAGATCGATTTATACATGAACTACAGGTTCATGTCTGAACTACCGGTTCATTGCTGAACTACTGGTTCATTAGGTACATGTATTTTCAAGTTATAATCATGTAACAATTGATGATATTAATTCCACGCTACTAATTTAGCATAGTGAATATGTCACGTAACTATGTGTAAATGCTTTTGGCAATTAACTACACATTAAATATGATGAATATATTAACAATAGCCATTATGAGAAAATATTTGGAGAGTCCCATAGACATACATAATGACTAGGTACGAAAATCTAGTGTCATTAGATTATTTTCCTTTTGTTTGATTCTGCTGGACCAAAGGAATTGACTGAAATTAAAGTGAAATAAATAAACCTAGCCTCTACATTCTTTACAAGCCTACGGGGCACAATCTGAGAGGTATGCTAGGCTTTTAGGTCCCGTAGAGGGAGAGTAGGCCTACTGGGCTAATAATGGTCTACCAAGAAATGCAATGTTATTAATCAACTCTTTCGGTAACTCCAATTGTATACGACCAGGTAAGCCATGATGAGGTGGTGGAGCGAGGCTCACTTAAGTACACATCCTCAAAAGTACTTACCTAGACATCGCATCCAACTAGGTGAGCCTAGTTTACGAAGAGTTATAATCATTGTCATAGACTCAAGGCGACATATGACGAGCTTATGTTCTAGCCTTGGAGCTTACGTCGAGCTTCTGGCTCAATTTCATATATATTCATGCTTGATTTAAGCTTCTGACTTAACATCATTAATATTCACCAATATAACATAAACCAATGGAACATATGTTATTAAATCGTAATATACAAACTTAATGTGAAAGTAATTATATGAAACCGAAATAAATTAAATTATAACGAAAACAATTTAATTCTCATCGACATAATGTATATGCAATAAAATCACTAAACCAATAAATGTTAATAACGTAGCGGTTACTTGCAAAACTAACTCATTTGCATCTCTAATTGCTTCTGGCATTAATGTGTCATTACATACTCATAATAATTATCGATATAAACGATAACATAATTGAGAACTAATTGAATAAAACTGACGCGATTTGAATTTGGTAACCGACAATTAATATATGGCATAAATTACTAAATATATATCATTTATGTAGCGGTTAAGTACCAAAGGCAATGAGTTCAAATCTCATTAATGCTTCTAGCATTACACATAAGTATTAAATTGGATAAATGCTTCTGGCATGACATTGATGTAATAATCGCGTAATTAAACCTTAATACTAAAAGCACAATTTATGGGGTTATAAATGTGTAATTGCTTCTGGCATTATACCCTCATAAACGTCAAATTGAAATGAATATGATTCTAATTCGTAATTGACATAAATTAGGATCCGACATAAAGGCAATAACAAATATCATTTATGTAGCGGTTATGGGTTTAAATCCCATTAATGCTTATGACATTATGTAATACTGTATTAGTAATAAATGAGGTAAATGCTACTGGCATAACGTTTATATAACAATTACGTAATTAAACTCAAAATTCATGCTTCTAGCATAATGAATTATAATGGAAATTATTCAAATTGACGTAACTGAATATTAAATTCATAACGTTTGTATCATAATTTGCACAATAATTTGGCTCATAATACTTGTAGCATAATGTGAGTTGTAAATTGGTAAATGCTTCTGGCATTACATATCCTTAAATGACATAATGAATTTGACACAAATCAAATTTGTAACTGACAAAATATACATATTAAGCTACAATTAAGTAACATAATTAGCACTAAAATGTCGTTATACTATTGACGTAACATTTACTAACGGATTTTATTTAAACCCCATTAAGCGCAATATTAATTCATTCTTATCACTAAATGCTTCAGGCATAATGAATATGGAATATATGTAACGTCTGCTATCATTGACCAAATTAATGGTAAAACCTTAATGGTTACAAGCACTACTTCCAGAATGCATGCATGATCTTGAGTTTGGATATCATGAAAAACTATTCTTTTTGCTGATCCATGTGCCTCCTTGTCTGCACTACTAGGCAGTTGCGAAGGTTGATTTCGGTGGCTACTGGCCTCCGTAGTGATTTTTTTTTTTTTGGTTGCTATATTTTCCTTTTCCAATTCTCATAACATAAGAAAACTTATATGACAATTCATGTTCATATGTATTAACCAAATAGACTAATACAATATATTTGGTGCTCATGCATCGTAGACGGATTTTTCAATATGCAATCAAAGTTAATAAACATGAAATCATAAAATCGAAACATAAACAACATATGGTTCATGCTTCAGGATGGTTTTTCTTGTAATCAAAGTTTAAAAGAAACATGAATTATAATAGAGTTTAGAAAACTTTACTCGATGCAAAGCGAATCAATGAGTGTTCATCTTATGTGTCAGAACCGAGAATATTGGTGGACTAAACTTCTAATCCAATCCGAGAGCTTGTTTGTGATTGAAATTCTGAACCATGTTGAATGATTCTTCCATCGATTGATCAACGGTCTATCTTCCATGCTGCATAAAAACTACCTTAGCGTTAAAACTATTCGTGCTGATAACGTGTTGTAAAACAAAAAGAATAGATTGAGAAAGGAGAGAAACAACCAAGAGAATGAAAGAATATGTATGTATTATTGAGTAGGGAACCATCTCTTATATAGAGATGAAGTCATGATGTAAATTACAATAACAACCCTAGATGGCTAATTACAAGAATGTCTACTAAATAATAACTATTTACAACATGTATGGATTAATCATTAATAATATCGAAGAGGAGTTCCGATGGACTATTAATAGTCCTCATCCTTTTAATTCTGGAAGAGGATCCAAACTGGTTTTGATCAGTCAGAGAGGATCTTTGGCGCTTGTTCATGTTTCTTAGTTAATAAAGAAAGTTGAGATCGATATGGTTATACAAAGAAAACAAGTACTGGGCAACAAGATTACAGCATGAATTTAGGTTGTTCCGGTAGCTAGATATACTACTTATTCAGCTGTAGTCGCTTGGAAGCATGTCACATACATCGAGATCACATCTCTACTGTGGTCTATTTGAGAAACAAATCCTTAGCTTACGGCTGAAAGTACCAATCTTTCTACAGTAGCGCTAATCAGTTTCGGAAAATGTGAACCTTCATGGTGTTTTCTTTCACGAGCTCAAAGATGCAGATATCACCAACCTGGAGTAGGTTAGCCTTTCTAAAGGAAGACCACCCTCCAGACAACATCATTGTATTAGCGCAAGTAATAAGCGTCACTGTGAATTTTCCCTTTGAAGTCACCAGGAAAATGTTATCATATTTTCTTGAAGGAAACATTATCTTGTAGAAGTGTGTGGGGATTGCCTACATCAGTGAAAACCAATGAGAGAGAGAGCCAAAAAGTTTCTATTTGCAGCTTAAGGTTTATAGTTGATACTAAAGAAAATCAAATACAGAATAGAAGAGGCCTGGTTAATGTCACTTACCACCATCCTCGATTTTTTAAGAACTTTTGTAAACCAAGGAAATTTGGATTTGAAAGCTGCAGCAGCTGCACAACTTGGAAGGTGTTCACCTGCAGTTTCAGGTGCATAAATAAAGCATAGCAGAGATGAGTTATGGGTTCCGGTAGTAATATTTGTTTAAACAAATTCTTAAACCTAAGAACTTATGCTATGTAGCTAACTGGCCAACTATGTTTATGACCGCAACAATGTTGTAATGCCTAAATTGAATACCTTTGGATTTAAGTCCCTTAGCAGCTTCCGCAACCAAGTCATATCGATGATTACCTGCAGCTTCACATACACACATACATTAGCAGAGACATGATTTAATCCAAGTAGCAATATGTTTTAAACAACATCACGTTACACTGAAGTTATTACCTGTTGGTGGTCTTGCCAAAGGCCTTTTAGAACTGTCTGAAAAGATGGATGATTCACATGCTCTGAGGTCAGCGACATTCACTCTTTCGACACAGTTCTTGTCAAAAATATTAATGGTGAAATGCATATGTTTGTCATACCTAAACACTAAGAACTCAGAATCACCTAGGGCGTTATCTCTTAAAAACTCCTGCCAGCCATCCTTTAAATATATGTCCCTTCCTGTTTTACTTACTATAACAGTCCAGGAAGATTCTGATGAATTCTTCAATTTCAAGATTGCTCTCTTAGTGAGTTCATGTGATACATGCTTCCGAAACGCAGGTGGGATTCTCTTAAAGATGCAAGTACAGAGGAAAGAAATTAAAATTTCAGGTCACTAAGGATAAAGCATTGGCAGATAACAAAAACAGACTCAACAGAGAATAATAATTTTGAGCAAGAAGGAACTTCGTATGACTATAGAGATCCTATATAAATTAGACAAATACTACGAGATTTGAAACATCAATCATGTACCATCATATAACCATAAACGATTTGCTATCTAAAGAAATCTATTCCTCATCCAGAGGTACGTACTATCATAGTACGTGCATATTAAAAAGTAAAAGACTAGCCAAGCAGGAAGCTATCATAAATGAATAGAGAAGATTTATACAAATATCATGAAAAACTTGGTTACTAAACAAGAGAAAATCCCTCTTAAGTAAAGTATTTTTCACCCATGAAACAGTAGCAAAATCATGCTCCAGTTATTTTGTAAGGATTCCTGATATTGTGTCCTAGATCATAATCAAATATGTTTTTGCACAACCACAAAATAGAGAAACCAAGACACACACAGACACACAGACATTCATACATAAATGATCCGGTGATACCGTAACAGCAATAATATTCAGAGCAGGATTCATGAAGTTGAAGAGATGGTAGGGCTTGAAATCACTTACTAAATGCTCAGTGTTGAATCCAGGCTTTATGATCTTGAAGAAGGTAGGCCCATTCTCCTCCTCCTCAACACCACCAACATGAAATGGAAGGGATGTGGATGCTCTTCTTGCCATTGTTTCTTCCAACTAGCAAGCTAGCGCTTCTCTGAAATGAGGGCAGCAAAGAAATGGCTCAAAGACTCAGACTTTCACTCAGCTGTATTCACATTGCAAACAGTAAAGAGGAAGCAAAACACAAAATAGAGGGCAAGTTCTACTCACATTGGCTATATCAACGGTCCAGATTGCATCAATTGCAGAGCAGGAGGCAATGAATGTGGCTTGTAAAGAAACGCCATTTTCATCAGAACAAGCTCCTCAGGGATATCACAATAGTAGTATAAAGCAATTAAAGAAGCAAGCTCAGCTTATGGCCGTCGTCAGAGTGATACTGCTTCTGTAAATCTGTAATGAAGACATTAAGAAACCCCCAGATTGGTCGTTGGCCTTTCTTGTTGAAGAGTAAAGACTAAAGCTTCGTTCAAACTGCCACTACTCCCAAGAGGAGGAGATGATGGAATTAAGTTTGATTGGAGACTATGAAAATTCTTGTATACACCAAAGAATTAAGTATTTATTAGGAAATCTCAACCGTTGATATTTATACTTAACTTTTTATTTAAATAATTAAATAGTGTGATAAATGTAATCCAACGGTCTATTCATTTTGGTTTAAGTGCAGCTCGGTGCTCTGAATCCTGTCTAGGAGACTAGCTTGTTTATGTGGCAACTTGGAGAAATTGGCGAGTAACACATTTGAAGGTATAAGGTTGTTGGCAATCCTTATATATATAGAACAAAACATAACCTATGAAGCCTAAAACAATTGGGAGATTGGTCTTGCACATCTGAAGAACAAGGTGAAGAAGTAGAAGAACCAACATGATCTCATGGAACTCAGGTAAAATCATGCATGTGGATTTCATGGTTTTTCACAGAGGATAACAGTATCACTTGCCATCCTAAAAATCTGGGTTTCCAGCTTTTTGATCTTTTGTTCTGTTGTCTTATGTTTAAGTTTATTTACCCTTGTGGCATCAATTTTATGTCTGGGAAAGATCCTAATTTGAATTTCAAATTGACAACTAGAATATTTAAAGGTCTTGCCTTTGTGCTCAATTTAGTTTTGGGGTTGATGTTTTTGTCTTAACCCGTGACTCATGGTTTAGAGCTCTAAGGCTACAGCTGTGTTTATGATATACAAACAAATATAGCAGCTGTCTTTGTTTGATAGCAGAGAAAAAATAATTTGCTAAACCAATGTGATATTATGCTTTTGGGAAAAGTTTGCAAAACCTTTTGTCTCTTGCTTTTAAATCAAACATTGTTTATGATAGTTTTGTTTGTCTTTTTGCTTGGTCATGGACAACTGCATATGTCTTCTCACTTTCTGAGTTTGGCCAAGGACAAAAGTCCAAAATCCTTTCCTTGCTTTGGCCCTCGTGCCTGCCCTCTTGTGGCACCTCTTTAGCTTGTGTCTCTCGCTCTCTTGTTAGAGCACTCAATCAGCCTATATATATTGAGCAAGGCTGCCTTTGCTCAATGGTTGTCAAGATGTAGTTTTACATTTGTATTGTTAGGTTTTGGTTTTTCCTTTGCATTGTTCATTAGGGTTGTGATTATAAAGCTTAGAGTTGAACATAACCTTTTCTCACAAACTCATTGCATTATTGTTGAGGTTTGGTTTTCCTTTGCATTTTTCATTAGTCTCTAAGTCTTCCTTTTGTGATTATAAACCTTAGAGCTGAACAAAACTTTTTTCTCATAAACTCATTGCATTCTGCATACCATGAGATCAGTTGGTAGTGCAGCAACCCCGGAAGTGTTCATGAAAGAAACAGCTGAGGATAGCTGAGTTCTGATGTATCCCGCTGAGATAGTTGGGTTCATGAAAGAATCAGTTTAGGATAGCTGAGTTTCTGAGAGTGAAACTTTTGAGAAGTGTTCAAGAAGAATCAGTTAAGTGATAGCAGAGTTCTAAGTTGAAACTTCTTATACCTTCATGTATAGCCACTTAGAGACAAGAGAGGTAGATCTAGACTAGTTTGGGATTAGGTAGGATAGCAAGTCGTTGCTGTTTCCTATACTGAAATCTTGTAAGGAGTGAGATACTCAGAAACAAGAGAGAAAGTATAGATCTAGAGTAGTGGGTAGTTTAGGCAGGAGAGCAAGTCGTTCATGTATCCCTAAACTATAATCTTGTAAGAAGTGAGTTTTACATAGTGGAAAGGTTTGTCCCTCAAGAGTAGGGGCACGCAGTTTTTCTCCCTGGTTGTAGGGTTTCTGCGAGTAAAAAACATCTTAGTGTTCATTGTTATTTTACTGTAATTTTTATTTATTGTCATTGTGTATTTGTTATTCAAGATAACTATAACCCTTTCTATCCCTTTCCACCCCCCCCCCCCCCAGGACGTTTAACATTGGTGCCTTATAATCTTATACACATACATATATGAAGCAGATATTTAATCTCTTGAAGTATTTTAATTACCCACACTTATGAGATGACGCCTCTTTGACGTTACTATATATCCCAAATTTAATTGCACATTCTACTCTCAAATGACAACTTCGTTTTCACAGGCTACTAATGGGTTAAATTGTATGCAAAGCTAAGTGATAAAATATAGCAATTGTAGTTGTATGAAGCTAGAAAACTAGAAAACTAGGTAATGGCTATAGATTCTGAGGGTAGGAAAACCCATTGTCTAGCAATACGTACACTCATTCAACAACAGGTATTCTGAGCACAATGAAAAATGTGTACAAATTACAAAATGAATTATGGGAAGTTTGTACATCAGATATTCATCTGCTAGCTCATAGAGTAGTTTGATAGGGATAAGCTCCTGGAGAATGGAAGTCCCTTCTAGCCACTTCCATCAAGTTGTTCAAGAGACATAAGATGTGCCGTGTATTGCTGCAAACATGTCAGTAAAAACGTATAAAGGAATGTTTACTTCCGAATGCTTGAATTCCATGGAATATTACATAGTTCACTTGACAAAAATAGGAAGCGGCTTAAGAAGCATATAAATGGACAAGAAAAATAAGGTGAGGAGCAAATTTGTATTCAATGGACAAGAACATATGAATAGTTAAAACCAAGAATATATACTACACTTGTAACTTATATGAATGCTAGCTTATGCAATTTTTCCATGGATAATGAATCAGTAGAGGTTAATTCTGCATGGTTGACATAGGCTTCCTAGCTCATGCAGGCTTTATGGTCCTCACAATTGGTCTATTGTGTTGCAAAGTTTGGTACAGATCAGTGCCACTGGCACGTACTATTATTAATAGCAAGGATTGGCCTAATCTCTTTTGCTGTTTATATCTCTTGGTATATATCGTATCTTTTTTATCATCTAATAAAAGAAATCAGACCCCAAAAACTTCTAGTAGCGTTTGCTCTTTAAAGTTTAAACAAACTATCGAAAAAAAAAATGCCTAACAAATCCAATAATACAAATTCGTGACGATTGCAAGAAAGTCGATTGCAACATCATAAGGATAAAGTCGATTGCAAGACTCATGTTATTACAAGCCAAACTTCAAATTAATTATCAGTAACAAAAAAAACACATGCATATATGGTTTATTGCATTGCAAGTTCCAGAAGAGATCGATCGATGACGTCCGTCCAGCTTTATTCGACTCTCAGTTGCCATCGAACGGCGGATTCCGATATACCGGAGATTCCTCTCCCGAGCAGTCTCGGTGGTCCGCCTGCTAGATCGTTTACTGTTGCTGCCGCTGCAGCAAGGCCAGCAACTGCACGGCAACATATAAGATCGAATGCATAATGCTCTAGCTAATCATGGAACATCTCTGTCTGAGCAGGTATGATGGGATATGCCTCCTCTATTTATCTTGTCTTATTATCAGCGGGATCTTTTGGGTATGCCAAATTTTAGGTTTCGGTAATTCATTTGTTTTCCTATATTGTTTTTCTCTCTTGGTATTAGACGTTTTTTATTTTATATGGCTGGTATTGGCCTAGTCCTCCGGCTTATTGTATTTTTTTTCTTATTTTTTCAATAAATTTTCGTAGAGGGACGATGTTTGTCTCTCTACGCTTACCCAAAAAAAAAAAAAAAAAAGAGATCGAATGCACTTGGAATAACTGAAGTCGAATTCACAAGAAAAAACGTTACTCACATTGACAAGAGAGCAGTTGCAACAAAAACCGCGATGACTTCTACGATGCAGCTAGTCATATCGATCTGATTGATCTCTAGCTAGCTCTGTTTCTTAATCACTGAAACTAGCTAATGCAATATATATCTGCCTCCAATATTGTACACGATTTCTAAATGGATATATTTATAGCAAGGTTCTCGACCTTTAATTAACAGATATAAGAAGACTAAGAGAGAGGGATCGGATCGAAGTCGTCGGTCGACTAGTTATTAAGCTACGAATTCTTTAATTCAGAATTTCCCGATCCATGATCCATCTACTATTCTTATTAGAACCAAATGTTCGAACATAATTAGACCTAATATCCAACCCCATATATCCCTCTTTCGATCTATGCAGTTATGTGCTTATAGATTAGCTCAGTACTTGTCTTTCTTTCTTTAACCGGAAAAAAAAAAAAAAAAAAAAAAGAAAGAAGTTGACAATACGCTAGTCAGTCATGCATGTTCTCCGCACGTACAAAGATCAAGAACATGCATGCAATAGTTTTCGCTGGCTCAATCTGTTGGTAGGATACCAAAGTTGTAAGTTTTGAATTTTTGATAGTTAAATCACATGGAGGCGTTGCTAATAATCGATATTGAAATTTAGATTAGATATGAACTCAGATGTAAAATAGAAAAGAAGTGAGACATATATGTATTGTTCTTTAATTAAATAACTTTTGTGGCGAAATAATTAAAAACATGTATGAGAGCTACAATTTCGCATTATATATATATATATATATTTATATTAAAAAGTAAAAACTAATAGGCACTTGACATGCATTTTCTGATATAGGTGGGCGGCAAGTTCATTCTTTCTTCTAATGGTCGTCACGTACCTCGTGACAATAGTGTGAAACTATTTGGTAACCATGTTACATTATGAGAGAGTTACGTATTGAGTTATCTTTTCATGATGTCATTGTTATGTCAAACAATATAACAGTCAATAACTACTTGTTAGTTGGTGTCATTTGACATCATGCTCACAATCTAACCGTGGTCCATATAAGACGCAATCCATATATACCAGATGCTCTCTTGTTTATAGAATGAACAAACTTCGGATGTAGATTTGCCAACCAGCAAAAGTTGCTGGTCATGGAGACCATCTAATAGAGAGAGAGAGAGAGAGAGAGAGAGAGATGATTGGATGGTCTCTATGACCAACAAAAGTTGTTGGTTGGCAAATCTGCATCCACAAACTTCTATGTTCAACTTGGGCGATCCTTCTCTAATTGCATGACATACAAGGCAAAAGCGGCGCTACTCGCGTTGTACACGTACGCTGACAGAGTCGTTAGTGAGGGATATTTTTGTAATTCTCATTATCACTGTCACTATGACTACAATTGATCACTAGCTTGCCGGAAGGCGGGAACCTCCTCCATCGTCATCGGTAAATACTGGGGGTCAGAACCGGCCCTGACTGGGGCTTTGATGCAAACAATCCAATCTGTACAACTAACCAACATGGCAACACCCATAATTTAAACTTTTGAGTCTTTCATTTTACCTTGTGATTAACAAAACCCATCTGGGTTAACACCTTATGGACGTTGAGCAGAAAGATTCCATCACCACCATCTTCTCTATTCTTGATAATTGGCCTGAGCATAAAACTTGTTCAGTTCCTCTGTACATAACAAGAAGACGTCAGCATACCCAACACGGTTTCCCTCGCAGCAACAAGCCAGTGAGCACCGTAGAGACGCCGGTGTTTCAGACTTTGTCGGAGTCAAACTCCCAAAAACCCAGAAAAGAAACTTTTCAAAATTCGATGGAATTTGATAATCTAATACACTAGAGCGTAGATAATAGGAAGAGGAGTGTTCATGTACCAGCTAGAGTCGATGGGTCTCGCCGGAGTGGCCGGAATATCGAGTTCGGTTGGAAAAGCTCTAACTTCTCTCTTTGATTTTGTTGTCCTCTGTGGATGCAGGTGCAATCCGAGACCTTAAGCTTAAAGCCGACGCCGAGAGGAACAAGTGTGCTGTAGGAAAGTCGCCGGAAGGAGTAGAGCCAGAAACTCATTACAAGCAGCTGCAGGTTTTTCCCATTTTACCAAACGCCGTTGATATCAATCGGAACGGCCGTCAACTGAGAAATCTCATTTCTATCCCTCGAAAATCATTTATGTGGATAGAAATCTGCCACGCGTCTCGTGCCCACTCCTGGCGTACTACACTCTGGCGTAGTCCAGCGCTTTCTGACATACAAATGATACAATATACTATCAGCAGCAGAACGTCATTAGGGTCAGATGATCATGTGGCGAAGTATGATTGGTCGGTGAATATTTCAGACCATAGAAAAAAGTTTACGTTCTTGTAAACTGAGATCAACTATGCAAGATACCAAATAAGGATTCAGATCCCCACCCACCTAATATCTCTATTCTAATACTGCCTAAAAGTGGCGGAACCAAGATTTTCACTTAGGGGGTCCGAGTTCGATAATAAAATACTCGATTTAGATTTATTTTAGTTAACTATATGTAGCAGTATTTGTACATCATTTTTCGTTGACAAGCTTATTAAGTTTTTATTAAGTATCAATAAAGACACTCATATGAAAATAATTAAGTAAAGTTGATGATAACATCACATTAATTTAGACGTTTAAACCTAAAAATCATATAGAACCATATACCTTTTTTTTCTTGTGAAAAATAGAACCATATCCTTATATTTATCAACATTAAAGAAATTGATAATTTAGTTCCGCACCATAATCCATACTCGACAAAGATTAGAGAAGTAGAGACACAAAATTGAAGTAGTTTCCTTAACAACATTATTATATATAATTTTTCATTAACGTGACCAACCGTTATGGAGAAACTAATTGTTAATTATTTGTGGTTTTCAATTAACTGTAATAAAATATCAATTATAAGTAGTCATATTTTTGTCTATTGAGTTTACCATGGAATTGGTTGTCCGGCGGTTCACCTTCTGGAATAAACTAATATCAAACAACTTTAATCTCTGCTACACATCAAATCACCATATCTGTCTGAAACCCAAATGGGGTCCGAAACCCGTCCGGCTTGGACGTAGTTCCACCCTTACCTAATGATCGATCATCTTTACTATCTGATCTTAATTGTACGGTCATATTTTCTTGTATTTAGGCCCCATCTGAAAGGTTTTCTAGGTCTAGATTAATCTGTGTCGGGAGATTATGTCAGAACGTTTCCTCCTTCCTGGTCACCAAGAATAAATTGAGATTTAACTCAAATCAGCGTCCTTGTTTTAAACCTAGTTATGGGTGGAGGTTCCACACCTAAACTCTTACCAACTCGATTACTTGTGGTGGTTCTCATCCATTCATAAGTTATAATCACATACAATATGAGGAGAGGCGAATTTCGTCATTGACTATCTTGCGACATGCATTGACGAAGCCAATGAAGGACAAGTGAGGGCCCATGCCCCTAGAGAAATGTTCAATTTCGTTGGCCGATCTTCTTTGTGCCCCCACTATTAAATCAATTGATCTTCTTCTACTTCTAATCAGGTTCCTTTGTTCTGATGCCATCTTTATTGACATGCCAGACAATAGGGGTGGGCAATTTGCACCGAATATACAGTTACCGACTTAAACCGCACCGAAAAATAAGTTTCAGTAACCGCACCAAACTAAAACGGTGTCATTTTATGGTCACACCACACCGAACCGCATTAAAGCGGTTCAATTGTGGTTTCGAGTTATAAACTGCCCGATTTAAACCGAACGCACCAAATTACATTTTTCTTATATTTTATTTTTCTATTGATGAAAGTTTTGGTTTGTAACATATAAAAAAATCATTTATGTTTAAGTTTGCATACGTAAGTTGCTATATTTGAATGATAGTTGATATATATGTGTGTGTTTGTTAAGTAATCAAATATGGTATTTTAGTTAGTTACTTGATATGGATGATATTTGTAGACTAATGTAGACTCTAAATGTCCGACATTGTTAAATAAAAATAAGCATAACTTTTGGTAACCATTTCTTGCTTAAATAAATAAATTGGTTTCACACAAAAAACCGACCCGACCCGCACCACACACTGAAAATAGGTGTAACCGAAATAATCAGTTCAACCTTTTTGAAATACGATGTCGGTTTGAAATATTGTAAACCGAAAAAACGGTTACGGTTGCGGTTCAAGTCTTAAACTGATCCGAACCGAACCGTGCCCACCCTTACCAGACAACCAGTGCAAGGATGACATTCTGAGTAAGTTTGTACCCAAAGCAACAGAGGTAGAATGTACAAATACATATGCTTTCATGTCGATGTTTAAATTTGGGATGTGAAATCCACACACCCCAAATTAAAATCCACACATCCTTTTTTTTTTTTGGTTAACACATTCACACAAAAAAAACCAAAATTTAAGTCACTAAAAAACAAAATTTAAGTTACCAAAAAAGAAAAAATAGTGTGTGGATTTCAATATGGGGTGTGTGGATTTCACAACCCTTAAATTTCCATTTCTAATCCTTAAGGTGATAGGCCTCTAACCTATCCAACATTTAGTAGCTTTCATTCAGCTTTTGAATATCCATTTCTATTCCATATGATTTTCATGTGTCTATTGTTAACTATAAAGAAATGAGTAGAATCTGCATTGCGTGTTGTATCTGAAATTGCCTTTATGTACTGTTGTTCAGTAACTTTATCTTTACTTGGTTTATTCATGTTTCAACTGTTTGCTAATTCATCTGGAAAGGCATGCTAGATTGATTAACTTAAGTAGCATCTATCAATGACACTAAGCACTTAGCTTCACACTATTCTGCCTAAGTAGAATTTCACCT
>NC_020491.1:20821685-20826499 GCF_000184155.1 Fragaria vesca subsp. vesca
TGGTAATATTTGTCTGAAATCTCCGCCTAGCAAAATTGGTTTCCCGCCAAATGGTTTATCAACTTTTTGTTATTGACGTGTGACATAATATCTCGAAGAGATTTATCTAATGATTCAAAACAATATTTATTACACATAGGAGCCTCGTCCCAAATAATTAAATCTGTTTTTTCTAAAAGTTTTGCGAGATGGGTCCCTTTTCTTATTGGACATATTGTCTCATCAATAACATTAAGCGGTATTTTAAATCGAGAATGCGCCGTTCTACCATTTGGAAGTAACAATGATGCGATACCAGATGAAGCTACGGTTAAAACAATTTTTCCTTCAGATCTCAATCTAGTAGTTATTGTATGCCATAAAAATGTTTTCCAGTTTCGCCACTACCATGAACAAAAAAGGCTCCAGTACTTTTTTTTCTTCAACAACATTTATAACGTGATCATACGTGATATTTTGACAATTGTTTAATTTGGTTATAAAAGTTTCGTGCTGGAGTTTTAATAGATGTAAATCATAATTGAGTTCTTCTTTTAACAATCTGTTGTTAAGCTCTGCTATTTTATTTTCATCTGGCATCGGTAATTTAAAATTTTTTAACGAATTGGATGACATGTTAAATATTTTTTCTAATTCATATAGAAGGCTGTTTTTCAATTCAGGTTCAGGTATAATTAAATCTGGATCTTTCATTTCTATTCGAACTTTATGTACAATATCATCGCACATGTTTAGCCAATATGAGTTGAAGAGTTTTTGCGGGTTAGCAACTTCACAAAATATAATAATTGTTGCAAATAATTGACGTATTTTTGATGCTGTAGCAAAACGCATTGAATTTGTTAATGCATCACACCATTCTTTATCGTCTCCTAGCAAACCCAAAGCTTGACATGCTTCTTGATAAGAAGAATATGTAATTCCATTAATTGTTTTAATCGAATCATAACTTGTACAACCTTTTTGAGTATTTAGTAGCATTCCCATGTAATATACTTCACCTCTTAAAGGATGAATATGTTGCATTCTACCGATAGTTTTATATTTTTTCCTTGGCGTCCATTGTTTATTTCTGTTATCCCAAACATATTTGGTAGGAAATTCAGCGTAAGTTAACTGTCTTGCTTCCTCAGATTTCTTATTTACTTCAAACCACCCGGTTAGTGTAGTGTGATCATTGCCATGATATTTAATAACTGACTCAAGAGAAGAAGATCCTTTAAAGACAATATTTTCTTCTGAAGGTAGATGAACAGCCAAGAATTGCACAGCAGGATATCTCGAATGAATATAATATTCAAACAATCTCCATATAGATTCATGGGGGCTTAAATAGCGACAGTTAAGATATGTCTGAATCTCATCATTTTTATCCTCGTTTAATAAAATTCGAGCTCGGTCTGGACCTTTATTGATGTATTTGAACAAATATTTGATTAACATTGATTGCGAACATGATTCAACATTAATATGAGCATTGTATCTTAACAATAACTTAGAGTTGTAAGGCACAACAAAATTATTTCCAATATGAACTTTATTTTTTAATACAAATTTTTTATTATCGTCACGTCTTCTGTATATCGGTGGTTTAATTCCCACAAATATGGTATTAACATTATAAGGTTTTGGAAAAAATTTGGAACATTTTCCATCACGCATGCAAGGAGCTTTTGAATTAATTGGTCCGCAAGGCCCATGAATCATAAATTGACTGACAATTTCAAAGAGTTGTGGATCAGAATTTTTATCAGGCAATTCAGCATAAATGATAGAGTCTATGTCACTTGCTGTATAACATTTGTAATTCTTTTTCAACCAAAATAACATGTGAGCATGAGGTAGTCCTCTTTTTTGAAACTCAACTGTGCATACATTTGCCTCTATTTCACCAAATGGTTCACCAGATTTAATATATGCAATCATATCTTCTAACTTCAATTGAAAAAATTCTTGAAGTTATATCTGGTCTATCTTCTTGTTTGTATCCAGGTTTATTTTGAAAGTTATCTTGTTATCTCAGGCCATTTAGGATTGCAAGTAAAGTTATAAATAGATCTTGATTACCATATTGTCTACAAATTGCCATTGCATCATGGTAATTGTTGATCATATCTCGTGGACTACCTGTATGAGAGCTTGGAAGAATGATTCTCTGTCCTACATCACGACTTTCAGTAATTCCAGATGAAGAAGCAGCAAATATATCCATTTTCTTTTCAATTCTATAATCATCGTTGTGTGCTCTAATATAAGCTAGCTCATTCTCTTCAACAGTTGCATAAGCATCAACCAAATATTGTTGGAACAATCTTCCACCTTTTAAGAGAGTGCTGTTTTGGTTACTTCTGTCGTGAACTTGGTATGTAATATAATTACGCATTGACATTCTTTTCCTATTGTCATCCTCGTTTCCAGAATTTCGTTGCAAATATAAGCCAATCTTATATCCATCTTCTCCGTAAGGAAAAAGTATAGGATATTGCAACGACATATATTTAGGATGTATTCTGGAGATTCGTTTCAAACTTCCATCATTAGACTGAACAATAATATCTTTGTTTGAATTAAATTCACCGATATCACCTACAATTAGACCAGCTATTTCTTCATTTGTTGGTTCTTCATATTGCTTGCTATCAAACGGTTGACGACTTAGCATAGTCATATTAAATGTCGGTAAAGAGTTATCTTCAAATTTATCTCTGACATTTCGAAATATCTTTGTTAACTCATTTATCTCATCAAACATTTGTATAAGTCCGCTTACGATATCATGATCAATTTTTTGTTTTTTGCCAGGACTTATAGCATTGATACGATTTGATATTTCATTATGAGTATCATAAACATACAATTGTGCATATTTTGGGGGTTTGCCATCAGATGGTAAAACAGAGCCCATCAAATGATGCACTTGTCCACATATTTTAAAAATATAAGGTCCAGATCCATCTTTGTTTATCTCTTTATCAATGTCTGCACCCATTGAAGTAAAAGCAAACATAGAGTTGTATACACGTATATTTTCTCGAAAATGTGTACTTTTTGTACCATTGTTTGAATCTAATAGATACTCGAGAATGGTGGAGTCGGATTGGATGGTTGCAATTTCACTTGTCCTCCCATACAACAACCGGTGTAGACTCCACGTGCGTTTGTCTCATCTCGCCAATAATATGCATTGCAATGAACACATTGAAACAAACAGTTGCCAAAGTCTTTGTACTCTGTAACAACACCTGCAATAACAAAATGTTTCATTTAAATCTATTGGATGTTCATTTATTATGCAAAAATAAACACACAATTATATATCATATGCATAACCTTGAAGCTGTCTTTGGTATTATGCTTGGCCAATTGAAGATAAATTCTGAAATACATTTCCAACTGTTGATAGGAAAATGAAATAGTTATGTTAATCCAAAGTACATGCACACAGTCAAGCTTATAAGCCATCTAAATCTCTGCAATAAAAGAATATGAACACATAATAAATGTATAATAAGATTTTGTAGATATGAGTCATAAACTGATTACCAATTTTGTCGCAGCTGCCCATCTCACCATCCAATTGTTTTGATGCATTTACGTGTTCATCTTGAATGATAGCACTATGCACTATTGATCCAGCATTAATTGCATTATCTTGAGATGTGCATTTGTTTCCCAAGTCTTGAAAAAACATTTTTCTGGCCGACTTTGTGTTCCCACACCGCTTTCCTGTTGTATATGTCATATGGAAAAAATCTTAATAACCATGCTGTTGAATATTCAAATAAATATGCAGTTTACTATGAGGCTGATAAGCTATAGTCTCCACAACGAAAGAATATGGACACATGATGAATGCACAATAGATGTATAATAATATAACTATGAATTTGATTCTCATTCTCATTTGACGTATTTCTGCAAATTCAATTTTTTTCATGCTCAATATAAAATGATTACCAATATTAGCGCAATTGTTCACTCTACCTGACAACTGTTCCAACGCATCAACACTCTCAAATTCAACGGCACTACCATCTACTGTTGTTCCGGCATTAATCGAATAATCTTGTTCTTTGAAAGTTTCAGAAACCGCTGATGTGCTTCCGTTGCCCAAGTCTTCGAAAAAACTTTGTCTTACTGATTTTGTGTTCGCACGTTGCTTAACTGTGAAATATATTATAATTTAAGAGTCAATAATTATGTTTGAAGCTAATAAAGGTTAGCAATCATGACGATTGATTTAAATTTATACAACACAACTATTGATAAAGACTTGTTACCTATTATATTTGCATTGTCATCTGCTGTCTTTTCATGTTCATCTTCAAAATAATGCTCTTCAAAAAATCTTTTTCTTGACGACCTTTGATTTCGACGTGGCATATCTACTAAATATATCATAATTAAGGAATGAATGATAATATTACCAAAAAAGGGAAAAAAATGTAGACTTAGAAGCAAAATAACAGAACAATGAAACACTTCAGAGGAAAGTAAAGGACCTACAATCAAATACACATTTGAATTTAGAGAAAAGTGATACAGTTTAGTCTAACATGAAGTAAAAACCCAATGAATGACCAATTTTATATAAAGCTTAACTGAAACAAAAGTTAAACGCAACAGCGAAACACATGTAACAGTTTTAATACAAAGATACACACACACAACAATATAGGTATACCTGAATGTGCAATGGCAGTACTTAAGAGCTGATTGCTACAGAAATCAACTAAGCTAGAAACAGTAGTACGTGATAATTCAATGTCGCTCGAATCTGCATTAACCAAAAAGTAAAGCAATCAAACAATCAG
>NC_020491.1:20826599-20827703 GCF_000184155.1 Fragaria vesca subsp. vesca
CAATCAAAAACAACCATAAAACTTCCACCTCAAATTTCTCCTTACCTAGCTCAAGAGGGAGTGAGTCCTTTTAGGGCAAGGTTGCTGGGTTGGAGGGCTACAAAACCATACCAAGCTTGCCCGGATTGGTGGCCGGAGGAGGAAGTTCCGGCGAAGGGAAGCTCGGGGCAGCCCTTGCTTTCGGGCGGCACCGCTCTCTCACGGCGGCGCTAGGGCTCCTCTCACCGGTCTAGAAATGTTGCTGGGAGGGAGACCGACCGAACGGGACCGGTCCGGCGGCGAACGGAGGTCGGACGGCGGCGGGAGGGCGGCCGGAATTCTGCTGGGTGTAGAGAGAAGAAAATCGGGTGGGAAGAGAAGAAAAATCGGGAGGGAGGGAGAAGAGAAAGAAGAAGAAATGGGTTGGGCTCGGCCCAGCCGACCCAACACCCCTTTTAACCCAAAATTCCAAAATTCAACACCCCGAAAAATAATACCCGAATAAAAATTACCTTTTACTAGCTAAAATTTACTATTTTTACCGTCGTCGTATTTTCATCATACGAATAATCCTCCGCACATAATCGTCCCCGAAACCCCTCTAGAGACCAATTAAACTATTTACTCAATGATCGAGACGGTAAAATTCTTATTATAATCACGCTAGTAAATAAGGTAAAAATATAAGGGTCGGGATGTGACATCTACTATTGTAAAATAATATAAATCCTCAAATTCTTAAAGTAAAGAGGTTCTCTTTAGATCCTCCCTCTATATATAGATATCATAATTTTAAACTGCAAAAATAAAATATTAAAATAGAACTAAATTTCGATTCACAAAATAGAATGAAATTTTAATAAATTTACGAAATCGATTTATGGTATAAAAGCTCATTTGGTATGATTATTAACTTAGTCATTATTATTAATAAATTAATTAAATTTGGTATATACTCATCCATATTAAAAGGGTAAGAAAATATTTCATATTAGTATATATCGTCTATTAATTATTAAGGTTAAGATTGTATTTTTACCTAAGAATGAAATGACATGATTTATTAAATTGATGATATGTCTATGTGACATGACATGCCACATATGATTAAAGCCTTCTAGCACT
>NC_020491.1:20830902-20833705 GCF_000184155.1 Fragaria vesca subsp. vesca
TAAGTATATATGAGTAGATCATTTTTGAAATTTTCAGCCAAATTGATGATCTTTAAGGCTTCGAACTAGCTTAAATCAATGGACGGTTCAAATCTGCCAATCCTAAACCGTTCATGAAAATTGCAGTTTTGAGCACTTTAACGATCATCAATTTGGATGAAATTTTGCATAAGTGATCTACATATTAGGACCTAAAAATTGAATGGTTAAGATTGAAAAATGTGATCGAAAATTTAGTCTAATGCTCAATCCCTCATATAAGTCATAATAAGGGATCCCTTAGTGGAAGGGTGTTAGCCAAAAAGCCACCCTCAAGTATAAGGGGCACAAGTAATAGTATAGGGATTAAGAAAGGTTGTCGAACCCACGAGGATTGGATTCTTTTCACTAGCTAGGGTGTTAACCTTAAACGAGCTAGAATGTGCAAATGTACAATCACAAACCTAAACACACAAGGAAATCTAGGTTCATGGTGAGTATGTGCAATATGGAGTAGTGATTTGATTTTGGGTTTTTGAAGTAGTTAACTAAACTAAACTAAATGCTCAAATATAAACTAAATTACTCTAAACTAAACTAGTGGTCTAATGAATGGTGTTAGGATTCGAATTGTCTACCACTAACCTCTCTTGCAAGTATTGATGCAAATCACTATGAATGATGTTAAGCTAATCAACCAATAGAGCCTTGCATCCCTCTCGAGTATGACAAGGGACATGCTCTTTTTGTGGTATCAAGCAACCCCTCTCGGGTGTAATACTTAACTACTTAAGTCATGCATTTCAATCCGGTTAAGCATCTAATGCATTACCCTAAGTGCATAAAGTTTGGAGATGAAGAAACTATGCAAACCAACCAAGCTTATCTCTAAGTGATTGTAATTCACAACCCCTACATGCACACCTAATGTGCTTTCATGCTTTAACAGTCAAAGGCTACCAAGCTCTAAACATCATATCATGACATGGCAAACACATGTACTCAAAGCGGTAAATTCTAAGCATATGCATTCAACTCTTGAACTAGCATGTAGGAATGTTAACTAAAATTGCGTCAAATCATAATATAGCATCAATTCATACAAGATTGGTTAGGGCTTTCAACCCTAACCCCAACAAAGTACTACTCACTCATAATTACATAAACAAACTCCATACTCAAATTAAACATCAAAATAGATCTAGAGTTTAAGGGAGATAGTTGGCTTAGTGGTGTGTTGATTGATCCCTAAGCTCACGTCTTGGTGGTGGTGGTGATGGTGTGATTCTCTCTCCTTCTTGCTCTTGAAGATTTGATAATGAAGCGAAGCTTGATCTATGCTTTGGGTGAATAGGTGGAGTGGATGAAGAAAATGATAGAGAAAAGAGAGTGGAGAAATGGTGTAGTAGTGGTGGTGTTAATGGAGGTTTGGGTAAGAGACGGTGGTGGTGATGGAAGAGATGGAGTAGATTGGGGGAGGAAAAGGAAGAAGATGGGTTTGGAATTTGGGAGAAGGAGATGGAGGTTTGTGGTGGAAAAAGAGAGAAAAAGGGTGCCTAGTGGTGAATGGGTGGATGATGGGTGTTGTGTGTGAATATATGATTATATAGATAGAGATAGATGAGTGAAAAGTGGGAGAGAGAAGAAGAAAATCAGCTCTCCCATGGTTCAAACCGTACGGAGCGGATTCAGTGCACCACAGTGCATCTGAACCATAACAGATGAACAAACGTCCGTTAGCAACAAAAAGAAAAGTTGAACAGCAGTAAGATACAATCTAGAAAGAATTTATTGCCCCTTCCATCAATTCCATGCATGATACCAAGCTAGAGGAAACCCAGTTCATCTTCCAGACCAGCCATCTACTTTTGATTTATGGGGGCAATTTTAAGCTCAAGAATCATTGATTCATACTTCAGCACATCAACCACGATTGCAGCAATCCAGAACACAATTTCATCAAAACCCAATCAAATTTAAAAAATATTTACACCATGTAAATCTTGGAGGACTGATCCATTTCCACACCTTACCTAAGTCAAACCGTCACCTGAGTCGCTGGATTTCGCTGTGAAACGCCGGAGTTGAAGAAGGTTCGGGCCATTTATTCGATCTCCACCATCGACTAATCGATGCACGATGACCCGATAGAAGTCGGTAACCACGATACGAAGCAAACGGCGATGGTTTTCCCGTCGCTATATGACCATACGAGGAAGATTACAGCGGGTCATGCTTTCGGGTCAAAAGAGGCTACTGCAGCAGTGCTTCTTCGACTCTTTTTCGCAGAAGTTCTTCTGACCTCTATGATAAATTGAATATTAATTTTAACTGTTTTTACTATGATGGTTAGTTTTTTCAGGTTTTAATTTTTTTAACGGTGTTAACATCGATGTTAGTGCTATGTTAAGAGCTGATCAAATGAAAGGCTGAGATTAGATTATAACAGTTGGTTCACTTGAACCTTGGTGCATACAAGAACTTTCGCAAACCGTAAGAGAGAGAAGGGAAGAGTGTGAAATTGGTGAAAAGCTCACAAAAGTCAAGAGAAAAGGTAGGGAAATGATGACATAGGTCAGAGTAGGCAATGATGATGTTTAAAGCATGATGGTGTATATTATCCAACGAATAATATGATGGAAGTAAAGATGTTACTCCATCTCATTTGTCATCCTTACTCCTCCTTCATGGTGATCAGAAAAGTCATGGCACCACCAAAAGTGGTGGTGAGCCGCCATTTGTGCCATCAATAGTGGTGGTTCGCCGGAATCCGAAAATTTACGTTTCGCTCCACATTGAACCGCAATTCTCTTAGCTCCGATTC
>NC_020491.1:20833725-20836284 GCF_000184155.1 Fragaria vesca subsp. vesca
TGCTGTGCAATATATAGAAATAGATGTTAACTTTGCATAAAGACCATAGGAATTTTGCTATGAAGGTATTATTTGTTAAGCATTAGTTGCAGAACATTGGTCATATATATATATATATATACAATGCTGATCAGGTGCGGACGTCCGCACCTAAAGTTTTGGTGCGGATTTCCTATTTTTACACCTATTTTTCGATCGAATTTCCTCATCTCCACCGTCTAGTATCTAGATAATATTGTGTAAATCATCTCTGCAAAATTTCAGCCAATTTGATAATTGTTAAGGCCCTCAGACTCGAAAAACAAATTGACGGACTGAATTTTGTCCAGTTTATGTTTATACCAGAAAAACACAATTTTGAAGGCCTTAACGATCACCAAATTAGCTGAAATTTTACAGAAATGATCTATATTATATCATTTAGATACTAAACGGTGAAGATGAGAAAATTCGATCGAAAGGTGATACAAAAATAAAAATCCGCACCAAAACCATTGGTGCGGACGTCCGCAGCCGAAAAGGGCCGTATATATATATTTATATATACAGTCTTATACATCAGCAAACATTTTCACTAAAATTTCCCAGATCTGGTACGTCAGCTTTGATATATATCCAAATAAGGACGCACATCTCATTTTCGCATGTGTTCCAGTCACTATTACACGCAAGCAACCACAAGCAATTCCCACCAAAAACGAAAGAGGATCACATCCGACTCAGCCTTGTGGACCCCAACGCCTTGGCCATCTCTCTCAGCACAAACTTCTGAATCTTCCCCGTCGACGTCTTCGGCAGCTCCTCCTTGAACACCACCGTCTTCGGCGCCATGAAACTCGGCAGCTTCCCTCTACAATACTCCATTATCTCCTTCTCCGTCGGCCTCGGGCTCACGTCACCCTTCAAGCTCACAAACGCGCACGGCGTCTCCCCCCAAAACTCGTCAGGCCTGGCCACCACCGCCGCCTCGTTCACGGCGGCGTGGGTGTACAGAACCGACTCCACCTCCACGCTGCTCAAGTTCTCTCCCCCGCTTATGATCACGTCCTTGGATCGGTCCTTTATCTCCAGATACCCGTCCGGGTGCATCACCGCCACGTCGCCGGTGTAAAACCAACCGTCTTTCATGCAACTCGCCGTCCCTTTTGGGTCTTTCAGGTAACCTAACATCACACACCCGCCTCTCAAAACCACTTCCCCAAGCGACGCGCCGTCGCGTTTAACCGGCTTACCCGTATCCGGATCTACCACGTCGACCCGGGTCATGGCCACCGTCCTCACTCCCTGCCTCGACTTCAGCCTCGCCCTCTCCGTCGCCGGAAACTTGTTCCACCCGGGCTTCCACGCGCACGACACCACCAGCCCCGCCGTCTCCGTCAGCCCGTACCCATGGCTCACCACGAACCCCAGCGACTCGGTCCGACCGAGAACCGCCGCGGGAGGCGGAGCCCCGGCGGTCAAGATATGCACGGGGCTCCTCAAGGGCTCGACGTTGGGTATGTTGGTCAGCATGTTGAGGACCACCGGCGCGCCGCACATGTGGGTGACGCCGTGTCGTGTGATCAGGTCGTAGATGACACGCGCGTCGAACTTGCGGACGCAGACGTTGGTCCCGCCCACGGCGGCGATCCCGTACGGGTAGCTCCAGCCGTTGGCGTGGAACATGGGAAGCGTCCAGAGATAGACGGGCTGCTTGGGCACGGCCCAGTCAAGGAGAGAGTTGACTGTGACGATGAACATCCCCCGGTGGCAGTGGACCACTCCTTTGGGCGAGGAAGTCGTCCCGGAAGTGTAGTTGAGCGTCATCGGGTCCCACTCGCTGTCAGGTAGGTCCCACCGGAACTCCGGGTCGCCGCTCTCGATCATATCCTCGTAGGTGGCGCAGAAGGGGGAGGTGGGCGCGGGAGCATCGTCGGTGATGAGGACGAGGAGAGGGGCGGGGGTGTCCGGAGGGAAGAGAGAGATGGCGTGGAGGGCGAGGGAGGTGTGGGAGTGGTCGAGGAAGAGGAGCTTGGATTGGCTGTGGCGGAGGAGGAGGGAGACGGTGCGGGTGTCGAGGCGGGTGTTGATGGTGTTGAGGACGGCGCCGGAGAAGGGGACGGCGAAGTGGAGCTCGTACATGGCGGGGGTGTTGGGGGAGAGGACGGAGACCACGTGGCCGCGTTGGGGGCCGAGGAGGGAGGAGATGGAGGAAGCGAGGCGGAGGCATCGGCGGTGGGTCTGGCTCCACGTGTAGGTGATGTCGTCGTAGATGAGGGAAGGGCAGTCGCCGTAGACGGTGGCGGCTCGGTCGAGGAAACCCAGTGGGGTGAGAGGGGATGAGTTGCAAGGGCTTGGCTTCAGCTCCTCCATTAATGACAACTGAGAACAGCGAAATATGTGCATGTGGGGGATTAAATTTGAGCTTTACGAGAGAGAAGGCTAGCTGGAGAATTGAAGATAAGGCCAGACCTGAAAGATAAGGTAAATCGTAAATGTATAACATATGCGACGACTCACTATCAAAAAAAACATGTGCAACGACTCTGGTAGTGCAGGTCCATTTTTTTNTTTTTATTT
>NC_020491.1:20836660-20837081 GCF_000184155.1 Fragaria vesca subsp. vesca
TTTTGGACGATATGACAATTATAATCAGAGGTGTGGGATGTTGTTACGATCGATTAATATCATCTCGCTTTCTAAAAAAAAAAATTAAAAATAAAGAGATAAAAGTCAAAATCTCTAAATAAAAATTTGTTCTAACACCAACAGTTTCTCTGTTTTAAAAATTTCAGTCTTTGTTACTATAATAAAATATTCTACATCATCTTTAATTATAACAAAAGAAAAATGATAAAAAAAAGTGTATGATATCTTCCGTTAAGATACTGATGGCAAACATACTTTTGATATAAAATGATTAATTTACCTTTGTTTTTATTCCTTTTTTTTCTAATAATAATTCTGTTAAGGATATAGAAATTTTATTAACACAACCCCAAACGCTAGATACACATCACTTTTTTATATAAATTATTTAAGACTTTGT
>NC_020491.1:20837101-20858829 GCF_000184155.1 Fragaria vesca subsp. vesca
AAAAAATTTAAAAGGAGAGAGACCAAAATGAGAGACAGATCATTTTTCCTTTTATTGAGTGTGTTCTTTTTCTTCGGTGTAAAACAGCAGCGTCGTTGTCTAACACTAACCGAGGAGTTGGTCTTATTCTCCTCTCGTTCGCCGTCTCACAGAACAAGTAAAAGGGTTTAGGGTTTCAGCTATTCTAATCGCTTCACTTGAAAGAAAACACAAAGTAGAATACAAGATCGATTGTGAAAATAGAGAAGAAGAAACAAACCTACCTTGCACCACAGCACCACAGGTATGCCCGTTTCCTCTCCGTTTTTTCCTTTCAATAGTTTAGCTGTTCCAATTCGTTCATATAGAATTGGAGGTGGAGTTGATAAAGCTAAATAGATGATTGCATTTTTCAAGCTTAATGATGATGCTTATTCATGAGCTGTCTTTTATCAATTGATTTTTGAATTCATGTATTCTTTGTGGATAGTTATTGGAATGAAGACCTAATCTCTTCCTATTTTCATGTTGGTTGCTCTGATGAAGAACATCTGCAAATACTTTCAGTCTAGAATTAGGGCCCTGCGAATACATTCCTAAGGTGGAATTTCAGTTATTGATTACCTTGCTGTGGCAATTGGAATGCAGCAATAATCTGCTTACTTATTAAGTTTTGAATTTCGAAAGAAGAAAAATGAAATGTAGTTCAATATTATAGTGGGTGTGCCAGTACTCAAACTCTGTTGAATAATTGAGTAGGTATCTTCTTGTTGTCAGCGTTTAATTCAGATATACTGTTTCTCTTGTTCAGTACCTTAGGGTTCTTATCAGGTTGCTTTTCTTTATTTCTTTTATTTGATTAGAGATAGAGTTCATTAAGTTTTGTGGAACACATTGTGAATCAATTGGATAGTATCTTTAATGTCATAAGACCGGTTTCCCTGCTATATATGCGCAGAAGAAATATCTTCTCCTGATGCTTGATCGTGCACTTTTAATTAATACCTTTAAATTGTTATACACTTTTCTTTTGATAGCCAGAAATCCCACAAACTTTTGCAGCCTTTCCAGTATGCAGCTGACTGTAGAATTCGGGTAATTTTCTTTCTTCTCTATGATTTGTCATAGTTTTAGTATGCTTCATTGTTCTGAGCTGTAAACTGGTGTTGGTTCTTCATTTCTCTAGATCTTGTATTTTGATATTGCAAAAATGAAGTTGATTTCGTGTCTAAAATGGATCTTGCTCTCAGGTTTTTTTTTTTTTCTTATTCATGACAACAAAGGCAAGAACTTAGCTTTGTTGGCATTTGAAATTAATTCATGGTTCGAAACTCTTTTTGGTCATGAATTAATCTCAAGATTATGTTATTCAGAGCTCATGATGTACATAATACTGTTTTTGGACTCTGACGATTATTTCTGATTACCTGCTTTTGCATGTCACTTTGGTGGTTATCTATTCATGGAAGTTGCCTCATAGTTTTTCTTTTGGAGGTCCATTGACTTCGGAAATTCAAGTTTAATCATAGTTATATTGTACCCGATATGAGAACTTGGCACCCTTGATGACTTGATGCTTTCTAGTTTGCATTTTCTGTTAGTTGAGGTCTGCAAGAAAGTAGATTAGTCCCTTTTCACATTTTCTTAGGCTTCCAAAGTATAGGAGCATGATGTTACTTTACCTCTGAACTCTTAATGACACAGTATGAGAAGTTTTCTGAAACCATGCAGACCTATAATTGCCTAGTTGGTTTAAACTCATACAACGATGTTTATATCCAGGGGCGGATCTAGAAATGTTTTCTTGCCTGGGCAGACTAAAACAACATTATCATTCATGAAAACAAAATTTTTACAAGCTACATTCGTAAATAAGGGATTTTCAGAAGAAAAAAAATAAGTCAATTGGGCAAAAGCCCAAGACACTGGTGACTGGCCCATCAGCCCATGTTCTTCTTTCTTCCCCACGCAGGCGGCGCAGCAGCGTACGTTGCTGACTTGCTGCAAGCCTGAACTCCCTGAAACCTCTTCGTTTTCTTCCTGCGGTGATCTTGGTTGGGCAAGATCATCAATAAGTTGTAATTTTGCAATAAATTTGTGAGAAGAGTTCATCTCAATTTGTGAGAAATACAAAAGATGGGTGGGCATTTGCCCAGGCTTGCCAACATATAGCTCCGCCCCAGTTTATTTCCAAGAACCATTTATAAGGTATCCAGAGTTTGAGAGTCTTGTAACTTTCCCTTTTTGTTGATCGGTTCTTTGTTATTGTGTAATAATCATATGTGTCAACCTTGTGCAACTTGGACTGAGTGATATCAAATTTGCTTTATACAGCGGAGGATTAGAACTTCTTTGTAACTCTGTCAAGATTCATAATGTCAATGTAGAACTGCAAAAGTCAGCAGAAAAGGTAACTGGTTTTTTGTTTATTTGTTTGTTTGTTTTTTGTATTTATGTTGAGACTGAAATTAAAGAATTGTGCTGATTTGTGTTTCACGTATGTACATCATTGGCTTGGTGTAACATGATTTCCTTCTGTTCTTCTCAGTTAACCATGAAAGATTTACTTGCTTGGATTCGTACTAATTTGATCAAGGAGAGACCTGAAATGTTTATGAAAGGAGATTCTGTGTAAGTGAAAATCTGCTTCCAGACTCAATTTTTTTTTTTTTTTTTTTTTTTTCTGAGCGTGTCCGACATAAAAAAAATATGCAATAGGTTGAACTAAGCATGTGGTTAATGGTTTAATGATAAAGCAAAGAAGAGAAAGTGCACAGACCATACTGAAGGCATTTGCTTGTGTTGCAGGAGACCTGGTGTTCTGGCCCTTGTGAATGATTGTGATTGGGAGCTGACTGGTCAACTTGATACGACGTTAGAGGAGAAGGACGTGGTTGTGTTCATATCAACCTTGCACGGGGGATAGTATATATATCACTGTAGTATCTCTAGCTAATGAAGGCATACGTTACTAGCCAGCCAACCATCGTCAAAACTATCTGTCCCTGAATGTAGTCAGCTCTGTGATCCATCCGCAGACTATAATCATATTAAAATCTGATCTTGAAGAATGATTATTCCTGTTTAATACTTTTATTATATTGAATTACTGTCCTATAGCTCGCTCATTAACTATGACATTTCAAGAGATTTTGGATGTTTCGGCAATGTGGCAGATCGATAGTTATGAACTCAATCAAGCTTTATAGGTTGTGCACTTGTGCATGTTGGCACGTTTAAATGGTTTAATGAGTTCAAAATGGAAGTAAATCTTTCAAAACGAAATACTGCTGGTAACCGTTTTGTTCACCAACTACTAGTAACCATTTTTGTTCTTCAACTGTGTTTTTGGCCCTGTTTCTGTATGAACTTACTAATTTTCTGTCAGTATGCTATGTTTGTACTTGAATGTGCTTCCTTTAGGTAATACTTATCTGCTGTTCTTGTTTCAGCGCGTGTACTGCTACTGACTATATATATATATATATATATATATATATATATATCTTAGACTAGGAGTGCAAATAGAAATAGTTATGCTATATTACACTTGCTCATCTCATATCTCCTTGGTAGGGCCGTAGGGGTGAGTTTCTGCAAACTAAAATTTATTTGCCTTTAATTTTATGCGTTTCATGATTTTGCCTTCTTTTATCTCTACTGGGAAAACCTTGTTTATGAAGGGTCTTATACAAGTAAACCCTTTTTCTGTAATCTCGGATACAAGTACATCTTGTTTATGAAGGGTTACAAGATAGCAGAATGATCCCAAACAAGAAAAAGTACCAGATTAACACTAATCAATGAGGCTGAACATTGGGTAGAAGTTAAAGGGTGCACAAGCTTTCTCTAGAAAACTAAGCCAATGCAAACCTGCTTACTAACCAACCATCTCCCTCCTACCTTATCCATTCCTTCCTCTATGCCATCCCATACAAACTCTCAATCATTTCCCATCCACTCTCTTGGACAAACCTAATAATTCAAGCACCACCACAGAAAAAGTGGTCAGACATAACATTCCTTCACTACACAAAAAGGGTCCCTATAATTATCATTTCCTTCAATCTCATCACCACCCCTAAAACTATTTTCAGTGTCCAAATCTTTCTACTTTTTTTTTTTTGCTTCCCAGAAATTTCACAATGGCAACAGCTTCAGCAACGGTGTCACCAGCAATGTTCACCAACACTACCACAGTGGCCAAGTCTATGAGGAAATCATCAAACAATGTGCATTACATTTCAGGAGTCAATTCCTTTTCTGGACTCAAAGCGCATAATAGTGTGGCCAGTCTTGGTCTTCCTCAGTGTACTGAGCAATCCTTTGCTAAGATTGTGAGCTCCCTGAGAACTCCATCACAGAACAAGGGCAGAAGTGGAGGTGCACTATCATCTACCTGCAACGCTATTGGTGAGATTTTCAAGATTGCAGCAATCATGAATGCACTCACTCTTGTTGGAGTTGCAGTCGGATTCGTTCTTCTCCGAATCGAAGCATCTGTGGAGGAGGCAGCTGAGTGAAAATCTCAGATGGCTAGCCTTCAGTTGGTTTTGTGTTGTATGAGTATGACAACCTTGTACCTCTCTATTTAATACTTCTTTTGATGTAGAAATAATTCTTTTCTGTTACTGTGAATTCAGTTGGATATATAATAATATGTAATAAGCAGAAAAAAGTTATTCTAACGAGGACTCTTAGACTTTTCGGCTTATCCCACTTTTCGATCTTATATCCACATTTTGACTGTTCAGTTTATAGGTATTTATGAATAGATCATTTCTGTAAATTTTTAGTCATATTGAAAATCATTAAGACATTCATAAGTGTGATTTACCTATTATGAACTTAAACGGTTCATGTTTGACAGATTTGGTTTATCCATTAATTTGATATAGTTTGTTACCTTAACGATCATCGATTTGGCTAAAAATTTGTAAGGCTGATCTACACAGAACAAGGTTGTCATACTCATACAACACAAAACCAATTGAAGGGTAGCCATCTGAGATTTTCACTCAGCTGCCTCCACAGATCGAAAAATATGTTTTTTAAACTATAAACCGAAAAATCCTTAACTTAAAAATTGTCACTACAAGGGCTCCCATAAGGAGAATCCAGTTTTTGGGTAACTCTAACATTAACATGAGAGACGGGTATACAGATGCCATTATATTGATACGAAGATATGGTGCTACCACTTTGATTATAGTTCCTCAGATAAAAGATAGACCAAATTCACAATTTAAGAGAAGAAGCAATGAAATTGAAGTTGGTTTTTTCCCTTAGCTTTCTTGCAATTCAAGAATTTGAGACGGATATAACTTCCCCCTTGTGTTCAACACCAATCAGCATCCTCTCGTATACAAAGTGGGCGCAACCTGCTTGTGGGATATTAAAACCAAGTGTGGTCGGAATTATTTTCTGGCGGCAACATAATAAAAAAAGTTGTATTATTAGACATTATGTAATCGAGTTACGTATCTAGTTAACTTTTCATTATCTCACCGTTATGACAAAACAAATAAAATCGTCATTATTACTCTTTACTAGTTGGTGTTTGTTAGAATACATGTTCTTGATAAAAATTCTTGAACTTATTTCAGGAATCTCTTTAGATGCTTATTGTAATAATTGAGTTCAGATTTCATGTCTCTCTTTGTATTCGACAGTTTTATTTAAGATAACCGCACCGGGTTTTTTATTTAAAAACAAATATTAAAAAAAAATCGATAGGGGTTCAACTGTAACCTTATCTATTCTAGAAACTTCAATACATCCTTACAGTCAACCTCGAGAAGAATCAACCCTTGTACCATTATATTTTCAAAATTGACAACATATATGTAGATGAAATCTCCTCATTACATTGACAACAAGAACTACCGAAATTTAAAATAGTCACTGACAACGACACCATAACCATGACACCCCACGACGCGACCAACGACACCAAACAATGAATCAAGCTATAATTGAACTTTCAGAAAACAAATTTATTTTCTCTTTTGGATTGGACGAGCCTTAGAGAGTGAAGCTAGTTTGAACCATTTTTCCAAAGACAGACGAAAGGCTGAAAGCTGGAGATAAGAAAAACTCTTTAGTTCGGTTGTCTTGTGATGTGTATCTTTTACTTCCATAGATTAAGATATGAGGAGATCAGATCAGATGATATATAGTTGAACAAGGCTGAAAGCTGGAGATAAGAAAAACTCTTTAGTTCGGTTGTCTTGTGATGTGTATCTTTTACTTCCATAGATTAAGATATGAGGAGATCAGATCAGATGATATATAGTTGAACATGATAATAAATAATCAACCTAGTTTGAAGCATTCATGTGTTTACCAGGACAAGGAGAAATTGAAGTAGGTGTTTGAAGCATTCATGTGTTTACCACCTCGTTAATTATTCTCACACCTATTCTTTTATTTTTCATTCCAGTTATCTCCGATTAATAAGTTATTTCATTTCGGTTGTTGCCGATTCATAACTTGTTCCACTCAATTTAGTAGGGCTGACATTGGTAGGTATACCGACTTTATTTACCAATACCATGTATCAACCAATTTATAATTGGTAGGCAAAATCCTCTACCAAAACCAACCACCGAAGTTGGTATACCGACTTAGTTGGTACGGTTGGTAATAGGCCTCTACCAAGTTTACATTGTGGCCCAAAATATGAAGTGATAAATATAATTTGTTCACAAATACAATGTAATGATAGCTTTGGTTTGATGGTATGTGGTCATATTTTTCATCAAAGCAGTCATGGTTTCGAAACATATCTCGTTGCTAAAATTTAAACATTTTATATTTTAATTATATTTATATTTATAGTATGTTATAAATATAAAACAATACATATATTATATATTATACATATATTTTAATTGTCTTTACATATATTATACATTTTATAGGTTGTTTGTAAAAAGTTAGAGGTTCAATTCTCGTTTCTTACATAAATATGAGTGTATTTTTGCATAATTACACATACATGGTTGGTACGGTATATCGAATATATGAAAATCTCAATACTAAGAACCAATTATGTTACTAAGACTGATACGGTATACCGTACTAAATAAGTCGGTTACTAAGTTTTTAGTATACCAACTAGGTTGGTACAGTTAGTACTCGATTGGTTGGTTTAAACATGCCCCATATTACCGGCCGTACAATTTAGGAGAGTCTTATGTAAGTAAACCGCGAAATGTGTCATTCATGATTCATGGAGGTAAACATAAAATAGCAGAAGGCGGTTATTCTTGATTTCTTGTATATCGTAAAACAAAGTTGGTCCTAAAAACTTGAATCGAGGGAGTGAATGGCACAGTGGTAGTTAAGTGTAACAGTGGATGGCTGTTGCAAGAGAAAATGAGTTGAATCTGAAAAGAGGGAGCAGTGTCCAAAAAAGAAGGCTGCAAAAGAGAGTCCAAGTTAGTTAATGGTTTGCCGGTAGCAAATAGCAGCACCCCCCTCAAAACGAGTACAACACAAAGAAAGAAAGAAAGAAAGAAAGAAAGAAAGAAAGGGATCAGACAGAGAGAGTGTGTGTCACCAAAAGCTAAGTGTCGGGTGGCCAAATTATATTATCGGAAAACATTTTCCAGCAAAGACGACGTAGAGCTGAAGGAATCCTTTGCTTGCTTTTTCAATTTTATTGTTTTCGGATTCAGAGATGGTGATAGTGAATTGGGTTTTCGGCATTCAATCACAGCTCCTCCTCTAGTCCAAAGCACAAGAATGGAACAGATCCAGTTCAATCCTAATCCTGGAGGTCTCTGATTTTTATCTTTATATCCATATCTGATTTTCATTTGCTTGTTATGCTGCAATTCCCCAATACCCAAAAACTTCATACTAGATCAAATTGTACCCAGAGCTTCTATTGTTGTTTCTTTTTTCTTTCTTGTTTTTTTTACTGGGCAAGATTTCTGTGATTTACTATGTGAATTTGAACTGAAAGTACCGGCATAACTTGGGGTGAAGTGAATAAAGCAAAACAATCCGAAGAAAAGGGACAGAAATGGCTGAGATTGTGGTGTTAAGTTTATGTACTAGGTTGCTCCTTAGGATCTACTAATTTAGACCCAAACTCTCTACTTTGCAGGGTTACTGAACAAGGTGCTGATGAAACAGTTGCTTTTGATTTGTTGTGTGATATCTCTTGCTAATGCCAGTGTACCCATTGCATTATCACCTGCGCGCTCTCCTCTATATGGCCCCTTGGTAACTGCTGGTAATCCACCTACAACTTCTCAACTTGCAAAGCCATCAATGAAGGGAAGTGACTTAGCACCTCCTCTTGCTGGCTTTAAGAGTATCGCTCCAGAGTCTAGTGCTGGTTCAATTCCTCCTGGTTTAGATAAGCCACCAATTTCTCCATCCAGTTCCAGTAAGTTAAACTCTCGACCGTGTTCTTCATTTTTGCCCTCTTCTTGTTGTAATGGTTTTATGAATTCAAACATTTTGGAGGACTGCTTAACAATGAAAGAAATTGAATAATCATTAATATTCGTACATTTGATCCTTTATTCCCTGTTTATGTGTATAACTGTGTAATTTACCCATTTAGATAGAATTGGTGACATATTCTTGGTATCGGTGACATATTCTTGGTATCATATACATCCACAGGATTAATTTGGGAAAATACAGTGATAAGGAAGAACAAAATTGTTATGGGAACTTCTATAGGACTGAGATTTTTTTTAGCGTATTTTTTGTTTTTTTTTTTTTTTTTTTTTTTTTTTTAAAATTTTAATTGCAGAAGGTGGATATGGAATCCCCAGACTAATTAAAGAACCTAGTCTTTGAGAGAGTAGCAAAGAGTACACCCCATGAAACAAGCCTCATTTCTTACAGCTAACAAATTCAGCACAGTAGAAAATGGGAACAGTCCCTAAAAGCAGTGGTAAAGTAATAACTTATGTCCATAGAACAGAGCGGTACCTAATCCCACAGACTAAAACTTCCACTCCCATCCCTCTTTACTCTCAATATTTCTTATATTATGCTCCCTCACTACCCAAAAAACTGTCATTAATCAGTCCCAGAAGAAAAGGAAAAAAAAAGTGGACTTCAATATTTACTTATTGCCTACCCTGCTATATAGTCCAATTGTATGAACTTTTAATTGTTTAGCTTTTCGTTCAGCAACCAATCCAACAAAATATCTCCCAAAAAAGAAACCTTTAGACTTTTGATTATGATCATTCTAGTGTTTATTATAAAGATTCTTTTTGTTTGTTTTTATTCAGTTAAGTCACTAATTTGTGAGGATGATTCATGAGTGAGAACTTAAAAGGAGCAAACATTTGTTGGGCCTGTGTACTGTTTATGTAGCATCTAGGGTAGTCCTTCTGGTGCAACACATGATTAGTTGGGAATCTTGAGTTGATGTAATTAATCTAGTCACTCATTGGTTTTCTTTGTTTCATGATATAGTAAACATCGATCTTTTAGTGCATCATTTAGGATGGACTATGGTGAATGTGGTTTCTGTTCAGGATAGAAAAGAGAAAAAGACTCTTTCACAGCAAGATCTAATGGTTTCTATTTGGCAGAGTGAAATATCTAGCCTTACTTTGAATGCTTAGTAAAAGAGGCTCAAACTTTGAGCCTCTTTGTCTACGCATATCGGCGTATTCCTGCCTTGAACTAATATGATTCTCCTAGTTAGCCTTACTTATAAATATTTAAATGGACTTCTCGGCCATTGTTCATTGAGTTGTTTTCTTCCATTTCACAAGTGTATGGATATAATAATGCCCTTTACATGATGATGCGCTAGACTCTACTACATTTCATGGTAATGTGTACGATATTAGCAACCTGATGCAATTTAATTGGCTAATTTTGACACTGATAACGGTTTTTTTTTTCTTTTTTCTTTCAGACTGTTGTAAACAGGATATGGTACTGAGACGAGGAAGTCGAGGTTGCCACTGCGTTTATCCCATAAAGCTTGACATTCTCCTGTTAAATGTTTCAACAAATCCTAATTGGAAGCTCTTTCTTGACGACTTTGCTAAGCAGCTTGGTTTGGAAGTTTCTCAAATAGAGCTGATTAACTTTTATGTACTCAACTTTGCAAGGTTAAATATTTCAATGGATATTACTCCACATTCAGGGGTCAGTTTCTCTGCCAGTGATGCATCTGCAATAAACTCTTCTCTTCTCATGCACAAGGTTAATTTAGACCCTTCATTAGTGGGCGATTACAAACTTCTCAATATCACTTGGTTTAAGCCTCCACCTCCTTCTCAAGGTACTTATGTTGTGACACCTACATTTTTTTTGTCTTCCTTCAGTCTTCTGGTATTTGCATGTTTGCGATATGGTGGAATAGTGGACTACTATATGGTGAAAGTGGTAGTCATGAGAACTCTTTTTTAATAGTAGTTGCAACTTTAACTAGTTTAATAGTCTTAGATATAATTATTCTCCAGATTGAGGTAGCGGTGAGTTTGCTTCTACTGTATCTATATGTTAAGGCTGTGACAGGTAGTTAACCATTTAATATCCTCTTTCTTATTTATATTTTTCCATAAAGCTCCTGTTGCCACATCACCATTGGAAACCTCACCAAAACCATCACCAGCTCTTACATCCACAAGTGCTTCAAATAAAGGGAAACATTCCAATTGGAATCGTATTATTGGTATTGGTGCCGGCATACTGTTCCTTGCCATTACATCTGTGCTTATACTCTGGTTATGCACATTCCGTAAAGAGAAGATTAAAGCATCTCCTCCAGAAACAGGTACTTTTTCTATTACAGAACCATACATGTTTTGGTGTTCTTCTATTTTTGTTGTCTGCATTCTATATGAACTGTCCTGATTCAAACCGTAACTCACTCCTGCTAAAGTTATCGTAGCAACCAACTTTTAATTTCACTTCTAGGAGTCCAGCAATAATAAGTTATTGCAACTTAAACAGTAAATTTTTCATGGGCAGTATAAACAAATAATGTTGTGTATGATGTATGAAAGTAGTTATAGCAACTTATTAATTGCATCGCATAATCAATCACTTAAATATTATATATGGAAGAGAGGAATCAGACTTTATAGGAGGCAATCTTGCCCTTCTATCGTCACTCTGAAGTTCATTTTAATACTGTTAGGATCAATACTCTGAAGTTCAGTTTGATACTGTTAGGAGCAATCTTACTTATTTTGGCTTCAAGACCTAAGCTGCAAATAGAGTTATTGCTGCTATATGGGATATATGAATATATCTCTTAGTTTAGTTTCTTTTTGTCTTTTCTGTTGTTATCCTTATAGTTGGGTTTTATTTCTTCTTGTTTTTCTGTGGGGCTTTATCTTGCTCTTGTTCTAAGTTTTTCTAGTTGTAAGATGTTTCTAGCTCATGATGTTGGTTGACTACTTCTTATATCTTGTTGCTTGGGTTTTGGTCCTGATTTTGGTTAAAAAATATATTTAACTAATAAAAAAAAGGTAGCAGAAGAACAAATCACAAGATGTTTGATGAAAAAAGATGCCTGAAAGACCAAAAAAGTAAAGGAATTTTGTATACGACTCTTCTGCACGGTGATTTGAGGTTTTATTTTTCATGAAATCTTTTTGAGTTGCTTGTTTCATGTTCTTTTTGTTCCATTGTTTGATTGTTTTTCAGCACCAGAGAAACAGAGGAGCCTTGACACAGTTCTACCAGTAGGATCTCTACCGCACCCTAGCAGCACTCGGTTTCTGGCATATGAAGAACTTAAACAAGCAACAAACAACTTCGAATCTGCAAGTATACTTGGAGAGGGTGGGTTTGGCAAGGTTTTCAAGGGTGTTTTAAGTGATGGTACAGCTGTAGCAATTAAAAGACTTACTAACGGAGGGCAACAGGGTGACAAGGAGTTCTTGGTGGAGGTTGAGATGCTTAGTAGGCTGCATCATCGTAATCTTGTGAAGCTTGTCGGTTACTATAGCAGTCGTGACTCCTCACAAAACTTACTTTGCTATGAGCTTGTGCCAAATGGAAGCTTGGAGGCTTGGCTCCATGGTAATTGTTGGAATCACATGCTCTTCCAGTTTAGCATTTTAAAAATCAAGTCAATGTAGGCAAAGTTGGCAATACAAAGAGAACATTCTATAGCCTCATACATGTGTGTGTGTGTGTGTGTAAATTTTTGATTCTTTTCAGCACTGCTAAGTGTAATATCTCTCTCACAGGTCCCCTGGGATTGAATTGTCGTCTGGATTGGGACACCAGAATGAAGATTGCACTTGATGCTGCCAGAGGACTTGCTTACCTGCACGAGGACTCACAACCTTGTGTTATCCACAGAGATTTTAAAGCATCCAATATATTGCTGGAGAATGATTTTCATGCCAAAGTTGCTGATTTTGGCCTGGCTAAACAGGCACCTGAAGGCAGAACAAATTATCTTTCCACTCGTGTGATGGGCACATTTGGGTTGGTCTCAATTTCTCGCCTACTCTCAAAGCTCGATATTTTCACCATCTCATATGACACTATATGCAATCCTTTTATGTACAGGTATGTTGCTCCAGAGTACGCCATGACTGGACACCTACTGGTTAAAAGTGATGTTTACAGCTATGGGGTTGTCCTTCTTGAATTACTCACTGGAAGAAGGCCTGTGGATATGTCACAGCCATCTGGGCAGGAGAATCTTGTCACTTGGGTTAGTGTTATTTGTAAATCAACCCTTCATTTATTTGTTTCCCAAGTGTTCATGACATAAAGGGACAAAGGTGAAAGCTCATGTTTTTACGAAAAAAGTAGAGGGAGGAAAAATCACTGAAATATTTGTTTCTTCTTTAGAAACACGAGGTGCTTTTCATTTGGTATGTTATTATCTTGAATGGGAACCTGAGACAAGTAGATTTTGTTTCTTTCAGGCAAGGCCAATTCTTAGGGACAAGGATCGGCTGGAAGAGCTTGCTGATCCTAGCCTTGGAGCAAAGTACCCAGTGGAAGATTTTGTACGAGTTTGCACCATTGCAGCAGCTTGTGTTGCTCCTGAGGCAAGCCAACGCCCGACAATGGGTGAAGTGGTACAGTCACTGAAGATGGTCCAAAGAATCACTGAATATCAGGATTCTGTGTTAACCACTTCCACTGTCAGACCGAATCACAGGCAGTCATCAACTACCTTTGAATCTGATGTATCATCCTCGATGTTCTCATCTGGTCCATACTCTGGTCTAAGTGCATTTGATAATGACAACATCTCCCGGACAGCAGTTTTTTCTGAAGATCTTCATGAAGGACGATGAATATTTCGCAGAACACACTTTAAATGTTTGGTATAGCAGTTTAGGAGCAGTCCTCTCGTGAAGGGGATATAGAGATTGATTTTTGGAGTAATGTATAGGTCTTGTAATTGTGATTCTTGAAGTCCTTTTGTAGTCCATTGTGTGAGGAAACCATTGTCAAGTTTTTACCTAGGCAATGGGTTATCACATTTTGGATGATATTTTGTATATACCTTGTAAGCTTATTTTATGAAATTGGGGTTATTGTTTCGCATCTGTTTATACTGCATGTTGAGTTACAATTCTGTTACGGAAATTGGAGTAAGAAATAATTGCTGCACCACTATAGCTTAAGTGAGGTAATAACAGTCGTTGTATTACTGACTTCCAAATCCACATGTTTGGAAAGCGTAGTGCATTTGCAACAGAAAAGCATAGTGCATCTGCGAAATAGAATCATTTAGTGAAGCAACTACATCTTAGTATGGTTTCCTCAGTTGGACAGCTACAGAAAACCAAGTGTGGACAGTATTCAAATTTTCAGAACATAGACCATTGAGTAATCGTTATAGTAATCCCACTCATCTTGTTAGACCCTGGTTCCAATCACAGGAAAGAGAAACACAGTAACAAGCTTGAACGTTGCCTGATACTATTATTTACCCAACAAGATCCTTAATGCTTCAATTCCACTGCATATACAAGAGTAACCATGTTATTCGATTTCAACTGTTTTTAGCATACTTCTGTTCAGAATACTACATATCATTCTTCATACAATCCTAGGATCTCTGTAACCATATACTGTTAAATATTAACTTCTTCTCCCAATAAACTGGCGCGTAAAAGTGAACTGTGAAAAGAAAAGAAACAAACAGAGAGTTTGGAGAATGCGGAGAAGGGAAGCATACCTCTTTGGGAATGAAGGTATTAATTCCTCAATTGCATTAACAATTACACAACCGCCTTTGTTCTCCTCGGACGATATCTGCCTTCCTTCTACCAATGAGATGGGTGAGAAAGAATCATATAAGAGACTTCATATAAAAAGAAACTTCCTTTCTTTTGGGAGTGGGCAATCAAGGCACCGGCAAAGAATTTTAGCACTACAGCAGACAAAATAAAAACAAGACAAACAAAGAGAGAATGACAAAAAATGAAAGAATGATTTTATAGATATCAGGAACATCAATACTTATTTGGCTGAGATGATGGGTGGTGCCACTTGCATAAAGGGAATGAACACAAATCAATTCAGTTACATACTAATTAAGGTGAAATTAGTCAAACTATTTATTGGCAATTTTTTTTTATCCCTATATTAATTGGCGGCATTCAATACCAGTTCAGACTGCCTAAGAAAGCATGATTTACATCAAACAAGATTAGAAAGCACAAGCACATCCTTGGTAGATCTTATTTTACAGTTGCGTTTTAAAACTATATGTAGAAAACACTTAAAAATTAGTTGCGCTTTTGTTTTAATTCTCTGTTGAACCCCCCAAAGGCACAGATAATGATCCTACAGCACAGAAATAAATCCACCTAACCTTAACAAGCCACCATCAAACTTCTGGAATCCATTATACAGGTTCAGTGCTATAGAATTACATTTACCAAACTCCATCAGATAAACTCGATTACTGAAACTAATATCATGGTTACAAAAGCACTATTTTTATAGGAAAGAGAAAGGTGCAATGCAGGAGACAAAAATGTTCCCTGATTGAGCTAGCAAAATGGAAGCAACAAATAATTTGATGATGACTTTCCACATAGATTAAGGGAGATTTTAAAGTTTAGACAGAAAAAGGAAATCAAAATTAAAAATAGATAATAAATAAAAAATGATGACTTATAAAAGCTTCATTTAAAGAAAAGAAGGAAAGGAAAAAGAACAAGAACTAGTCCAGATACCTTCAGAATCTTCTTGAGTTGCATAATCACCATTGAAAAATAAAGTTTCATCCCAACCCAAATCCAAGCCTTCTATCTGTGCAAACTCCTCCAACATATGACCAACAAGATCATGAGCTATCATACTTGTCTCATCACACACTTTTTGAATTGCAAGGTATTTGTTACAAGTAGTTTGTTTATGCACATCATCTGGCTCAAGATGAAACTGTTCTTCTGTATCTGTTCCAGTGTTATGTTCAGGTTCATGTCTCTCAGTAGAAGTCCCATGAAAACCTCTTTCACCATTGGGGTCCCCAGAAATTCGTTGATTGGAGAACGATGTTTCAAGCTCCTCAACAAAGACACTGCTGTTATCAGCAGGATTACACTCACTTTTGGTAGTTGCAGCAGTAGGCAGGTTAGAAGTAAAGGGTGAGTCCCCAATACTTTCATCGTCATAATGTGAGTCATCAGAGTGAGATCTGTCACTTTCACATGAACTTTGTTCCAGTGGCAAACCTTGATTATGGTTGTCATCATCATCGCTATCATCCTCATCATCGTCTTCATCCTCCATTTCCTCCACATATGCGTCAGCAAAGTCTAGATCTAACTCATGGTGAGGAAACATATCCCATACGATCTGTTTTGTCTGAGCACTCACATTCAATACACATTCCACTTCTTCATCAATTTCATCCATTAAAATGGGTCTATGCATCTTCTTTTGTGACTTCTTGTTGATAAAATCAACAGTTTCTGATAATGACTCCGGAATTGTATCCATATCACCACACAAAAAAAGATATTCTGTTAGCATCTTCTTAATTGCATATCGTAAACTCCTCTTTGATACTTTAGCATCTCGGTCTAATAGACTCTTCAAGTATTCGAGCTCTGGCATGCTAACCTTTGATTTAGAACTAACCAGCCAAATAGCACTTGCAATATCATCCTGCAGTATCTTTACCTCTTGTGAGAATAGGTGAAATTCTGGTACAGTGGAATTGCGGAAACCTGGTTGCAACTTCAGTGACAGGCCTGCTACTGCCATGGCTTTGGCTAGTGATCCCTGCAGTTCATCACCTGTACCAGATTTGGAAAGCATCTTCTCACAAGTCTTCCGCAATTTAGCAATTAAATTGTTTCTTCTGCATTTGTTTATCTCTAACCGAGGTACATGTTGGTCTCCTCCTTGAAGCTTTCTGTACATTGCAATTAAGGCTTCATCAGGTAAGTCCTGAAGTCCATCCAGTACCTTTCTGACAGCACAACGATGAAACTGTGATGTGGAAGAAGAAACTGTAACAAACTTATCTCGGAAATTCTCTGGGTCACTAAGATGTTGACATAGTTTTTTAAAAACACCCGATTCATCATCAAATTTCTTTTGCAGAGATTCTCGGATAATCTTTTTCATCTGCCATCGAGTTTTGTCAAACTTGACCGAACCTCGTGTGATTGTAGTAGCTATAAGATGAAGCCCCTTAGTAGTCAAATCATCAAGACATGAAGACAAGGCTTGGGATATACTTTTTCTGTCAAGCATTACAATATCATCTTGAAACACATGATTCCCTCCCTCAACATTGCATGCTCCATAGGCTGCTTGAACAGCAGACTTTACGGTCTCATAGAACATCTGAAGAAATCATAGGCATAAATGAAACAAAAAAAACGCAAGGCAGAAGAAACTCGGAACACGACTAAGGTCTTGTTTGAGCATCTGGGCGCTTAAGCTTATGATGTTTCAAGTAAAGCAGTAGTCATAAGGAGAAGGGTGAATGGCTTACATCATCTTCCCTGAGCAACGATTCCGGCAATAGATCACGTCCAAAGTGTTCAAACTTGTTCTGCTCGGATTCAGAGAGAGGAATACCCAACAACCACCTGCATCACCGGATAATTCAACGACAGTCAATATGGGTTCCACCCCAAATAATTAGAATGAGAAGAATGACTGACTGACCTCCGTTTGAGTTGAATCTGCTTCTCTTTGTGCTTAATCTGACACCAAAGGGTCTCGCAATCTGTTTGGTAGAACTTTTCCATACTCTAACCTGAAACAAAGCCTCATTTGTCTCCGAGGTTTTACTCTTTGACTGCCCAAGTTGACCCACCCTTTTACCTCCGGTTACCCTAACGGAGCCTTAACCGCAACTGACGACGCGAATCTACTGAGGCGTGGTGCAGCTGTCCCAGTGGTGCAGGGAATAATTTTCGCCTTTTTATTGTACTAAGAAAACGCAAAGTCACAAGGGAAAGTCACAGTTCCCGTCCTTGAGCATATCAGAAACAATTCTGCTCCGAATCTCGCCCAATAATCCTTCTCTTGCTCTATCTCAAGTTTCGTTTACTAGCTAAGATCATATGTCTATTATTTCATTCAATCTTTAGATTAATTACTTCTGTGATCTACTGCCATATTCATAGTGAACTTCCGGTGAGCACAGCACTACACCCCCTTCTATATATTATTGTGATTGTTGAGAAATTGATAGACGCATTGAGTTCCAAATGCATGTTCTTACTGCATATTTGGTTGCCATAGTATTTGTCAAATCATGTCTATTTCATGCCTAATTCTTGAACTTTGGATGCATCATAGGATTCATAGCTAAAAAGCTTGTTTGTTGCTTAATAGCTTTTCAAACATAACATTTTGAAACATTATCATCGAGCTACAAAGACCTGTCCTTATGGTATTGATGAGTGACTCAAGTTAGGTGTCTTAGAAACTACTTGAAAAGGCTACTTGATTGAAAGACTAGATTCCGACAGTTTTCCAGTTTCAGTAAAATATCTGACCAGCTAGCTGCCTTTGATTCAATCAAAACTGGTATTTATCCGTTGGTAAATTGGTTTTGGTTTCTTCTAGACAGTCTTAGTATACTTTAAAAGGAACACACTTCAAAATTTGAATCACACCAAAATCATTTTCTAGAATTAGTTATGAATTTCTGAAGTGGTACAGAAGCACATATTTCTGGCGAAATTCTGCATTTCTTTTTTTCACGTTTTAACCTTCAAGCTCTCTTTTCTTCAGGAAGTGTGAATTTGTTGTTTGAAAGCTGCTGTAGCATCACTGAGTTGTTTGTTAAGCTAACTTCCATTTGGGGATTTTCCAAGACTCTTTCCAAGTATATTTTTATTAGTTTTACATAAACCTTCTTCCCTTTTCCTTATACTAAGTTTTCAGCTTTCAGTAACTTAATTCCTAAGTTTTCTTGTTGTTTTTCCCAACAACCGATTCCTATTTGGAACCCAAGTGGCCTAGTAACTAGTTAGAGAAGTGAACTATAGGGAGGACATATTCCAAGAGTCATAGGTCACTTGAGACTTGAAATTTGAACCTAGTTGCATCTTTTTAATTCAGGAATTCATTCCCATTTGTAATCGATCGAAAGCAATGGGTTGGCTTTCAAACAAGATCAACAGGGACCAACTCAAACCTGGTGATCATATCTATTCATGGAGGACGGGCTACCTCTATGCCCATCATGGTTCGTTCACTCTCTTTGTCCATATTTTTTAGCTTCTTTCAGATGCCTTCTACTATGTTTCACTCTTTGTCCACTAGTTTCCAAATCAATCTGGACATTTAGCTTACACACACACACACACACACACACTAGTTTCGGTTGATAACTTTTAAATTCTATAGGTAGGGGTACTTGATAAACGTTATACATGGTCTATATATGCTGTTAAAACATTCTTGTTATACTTTAGGGTTTACGATCTCTGTTAATTAAAGCAAAGAGTATCTCTGAGTAGCTGATGTTAGTTGATTTTTCACTCATTCCTTTTATGCCTTTTGTATTGTTTTTTACCTTTAATCTGTTTTCCTTTTCGTATATGAGGAAAATCTTGGTTCTTTTGTCTTAATCTTATAATGGCTTACTGGAATCACCACGTCTGCTCATCATCTCAGGGATATATGTCGGTGAGGGAAAGGTTATCCACTTCACTCAGGCAGCTAGGCAGGAAATTGGCACAGGAACTGTGTTAGACCGTTTCATTTTCAGCTCATCTCCATCCCATTCCTCACAGAATCCCTGCACGAGTTGTGATGAATCATTGGGGCATGGTGGTGGTGTGATATCTTCTTGCCTATATTGTTTTTTGTCTGGTGGTGATCTAAATCTCTTTGAATATGGTGTCAGTCGAACCTTTTTTATTGCGAAAGTCAGAGGGGGTACCTGTACCTTTGCCAAATCTGACCCACCTGAAGATGTCCTTCACCGTGCCCGTTACCTTGTCCAGAATGGTTTTGGCAACTACAGTCTTTTTGGAAACAATTGCGAAGACTTTGCAATTTATTGCAAAACAGAGTTGTGCGTTAGTAAGGGAAGGAGTGGGCAGGCAGCCTTGTTTTCCTCTTCTGTGAAAGGTGTTACTTTCTCTTCAGCTGCATATTTGGCTACTACTTTTAGTGGTCTGAGTGCTGCAACTGCTGGCATATATAGTTTCAATCGATACATTTGTGATATTGGTATCCGCAGTGATGCTTCAAGAGTGCCAGTAGAGAATCTTATCCCAGTTCCACCAGTAAGATCTGCACCCCAGCCTAGCAGCACTCGGTTTCTGGCATATGAAGAACTTGAACAAGCAACAAACAACTTTGAATCTGCAAATATACTTGGAGAGGGTTGTTTTGGCCAGGTTTTCAAAGGTGTTTTAACTAACGGTACAGCTGTAGCGATTAAAAGACTTAATAATGGAAGGAAACAAGGTGACAATGAGTTCTTAGTGGCGGTTGAGATGCTTAGTAGGCTGCATCATCGTAATCTTGTGAAGCTTGTCGGTTACTATAGCAGTCGTGACTCCTCACAAAACTTACTTTGCTATGAGCTTGTGCCAAATGGAAACTTGGAGGCTTGGCTCCATGGTAATTGTTGGAATCACATGCTCTTCCAGTTTAGCATTTTAAAATCAAGTCATTGTAGGCAGAGCTGATAATACAAAGAGAACATTCAAAAGCTTCATACATATATATAATTGTTTGATTCTTTTAACTTTTTAAGCATTGCTAAGTGAAATATCTCTCTCACAGGTCCCCTGGGATTGAATTGTCGTTTGGATTGGGACACCAGAATGAAGATTGCACTTGATGCTGCCAGAGGGCTTGCTTACCTTCACGAGGACTCACAACCTTGTGTTATCCACAGAGATTTTAAAGCATCCAATATATTGCTGGAGAAGGATTTTCATGCCAAAGTTGCTGATTTTGGCCTGGCTAAACTGGCACCTGAAGGCACATTTGGGTAGGTCCTAATTCCCCTCCCAGCTTGTTATTTTCATACGAATCTACATTTCATCTCTGTTTATCTACAGGTATGTTGCTCCAGAGCACACCATGACTGGAGACCTATTAGTTAAAACTGATGTTTACAGCTATGGGGTCGTCCTTCTTGAATTACTCAGCGGAAGAAGGCCTGTAGATGTGTCACAGCCATCTGGGAAGGAAAATGTTGTCACTTGGGTTAGTATTATCTATAAATCAACCGCTCATTTATGTGTCTAAAGTGTTCATGCTGTAAAGGCACAAAGGTGGAAGCTCGTATTCTTTACGGAAAAAGTAAAGGGAAAGGATAAGTCATTGAAATATTTGTTCATTCTTTAGAAGCAGAAGGTGATGTTTGTATGATATCTTTCCTTAATTTTCTTGGATTGGATACTGAGACATGTAAATTTTGTTTCTATTAGGCAAGGTCAATTCGTAGAGACAAGAATCAGCTGAAAGTGCTTGCTGATCCTAGTCTTGGCGCAAAGTTCCGAATGGAAGATTTTGAACGAGTTTGCTCCATTGCAGTAGCTTGTGTTGCCTCCGAGTCAAGCCAACGACCCACAATGGGTGAAGTGGTACAGTCACTGATGAGTCTGTGTTAACCACTTCCACTGCCAGACCCAATCCCAGGCAAACATCAACGACTTTTGAATCTGATGTATCATGATGCTCTCTTTTGTTCCTTACTCTGGTCTTATATGTGATTGATTGTACTTATGCTTGTGTCAGATTACTAAGATTACAGTAAGTTGTCATGCTTAGTTTGAATTACATTGTTCTGCTGGAGATTAAAATTTGGTTAGATTGTACTCATGCACCGATTTAGTACAATTGGTGCCAAATCTGAAGAAATGAGCAAGTTTTATATGAGGTTCGTATGCCTTAAAACATTATTGATCAAAGATAATAGTAGTGTTCAAATGCCTTAAAACTCGGATTCTTACTCGGGGTGGAGCAAAGATAAAAAAGACGTCACTCTTTTCCTAATTTTCATATCTACCAAAATGGTGGAGAAGCAATGATGCATTTGACACGACCCACCTCAAATTTCACCCTGAAACCCGGAGTAAGTCGTGCGGGGACCACCTCCAAGGAAAATTTACTGAAAAGATTAAGAAAAATCTCCCTTGCAGATGGACAACCCTAACTCGAAAATTCCAAATTACACTCTTAATTTAGCACTTCCAAACATCACATAATTATCCTTCAGAAATTCTACACATAATATACAATAATCCCAAAGTATTCAGAGCTACTAAACACTAGCGGAAGCAAGAAACACGAGTAGGTTGAACATGTAACCTACTGACGAA